>NC_045452.1:66409467-66450423 GCF_002776525.5 Piliocolobus tephrosceles
AAAAAGGTGTAGGCCGGACGTGGTGGCTCAAGTTTGTAATCCCAGCACTTTGGGAGGCTGAGACGGGTGGATCATGAGGTCAGGATATCGAGACCATCCTGGCTAACACGGTGAAACCATGTTAGTTTTTAGTTATTAGTTTTTAGTCTCTACTAAAAAATACAAAAATCTAGCTGGGCGAGGTGGCAGGTGCCTGTAGTCTCAGCTACTTGGGAGGCTGATGCAGGAGAATGATGTGAACCCGGGAGGTGGGAGGCAGAGCTTGCAGTGAGCTGAGATCCGGCCACTGCACTCCAGCCTGGGTGACACTGTGAGACTCTGTCTCAAAAAAAAAAAAAAAAAAAAGGTGTAACCCTGTGAGATGAATTCACACATCAGGATGCTTCTTTCTCATTTTTATCTGAGGATATTTCCTTTGTAACCATAGGTTTCAATGTGATCCAAAATATCCCTTCTCAGATTCCTCAGAAACAGTGATAAAAATAATTGCTTCATCAAAAGAATCATGTAACTCTGTGACATGAATTCACAAATGACAAAGCAGTTTCTTTGAAAACTTCTTTCTAGTTATTATCTGAGGATATTCCCTTTTTCACCATAGGCCTCATTGCACTCACGAATATACCATTGCATATACCACGAAAACAGTGTTAGCACACTGTTCCAAGAAAAGAAAGGTGGAAATTGGTGAGATGAATTCACACATCACAAAGCTGTTTCTCAAAAAGCTTCTTTCTAGTTTTTATCTGAGGATATTTCCTTTTTCACTATAGGCCTCAATGAGCTCCCAAATATCCCTGTGCAGATTTCACAATAAGAGTGTTAGGAAACTTCCCCATGGAAAGAAAGGTGTAACTCTGTGAGATGAATTCACACATCACAAATAGCTTTCTCAGAAACGTTCTTTCCAGTTTTTATCTGTGGATATGTTATTTGCCATCATAGGCTTCAATTCAATCCAAAATATCCCTTCTCAAATTCCCCAAAAATACTTCTACCAAACTCATTTATGAAAATAATCATGTAACTCTGTGAGATTAATGAAAACATCAAAAATCAGTTTCTCAGAAAGCTTATTTCTAGTTTTTATGTGAGGATATTTCCTTTGTCAAAATAAGCTTCAATGCGCTCCGAGATATCCCATTGCAGATGCCGAGAAAAGGATGTTAGCAAACTGCTCAACAAAAACAACAGTGTAACTCTGTGAGATAAATGCTCACATCACAAAGCACTTTATCAGAAAGCTTCTTTCTACTTTTGATCTGATGTTACTTCCTTTTTTACCATAGGCCTCAATGCACTCCCAAATATCCCATTGCAGATTCCACGAAAACAGTGTTACAAACTGCTCCAAGAAAAGAAATTTGTAACTCCATGAGATGAATTCACACTTTAAAAAGGATTTTCTCAGAAAGTTTCCTTCCAGTTTTCATCCGAGGATATGTCCTTTGTCACCATACTCCTCAAAGCAATTAAAAATATCCCTTCTCAGATACCCTAAAAATAGTGCTGCCAATCTGCTCCATGAAAAGTGTGGTGTTACTCTGTGAGTCGAATTCATATGTCACAAAGCAGTGTCTCAGATAGCTTCTTTCTAGTTTTTATATGAGAATATTTCCTTTTTCACCATTGGCCTCTACTCGCTCCCAAATATCCCTTCATATATTTTACAAAAACAGTGTTAGCAAACTGCTCCAAGAAAAGAAAGGTGTTACTCTGTGAGATGAATACACACCTCACAAAAAAGTTTCTCAGAAAGCTTCTTTCTAGTTTTTATCTGAGTATATTTCCTTTGTCAAAATAGACTTCAATGCGATCCAAAATATCCCTTCTGAGATTCCCCAAAAATAATTCTACCAAACTGTGCCATGGAAAGAAGTGTATAACACTGTGCAATAAATTCCCACATCACAAAGCGGTTTCACAGAAAGCTGCTTTTTGGTTTTTTTCTGAGGATATTTCATTTATCACGATACACTTCAATGCACTCCGAAATATCCCATTGCAAATTCCAAGAAAACAATGTTAGCAAACCGTTCAGTGAAAAAAACAATGTAACTCTGTGAGGTGAGTTCACACATCACAAAGCAGTTTCTCAGAAGACTTCTTTTTGGTTTTTATCTGAGAATATATCCTTTGTCACCATAGGCTTCAATGTGCTCCCAAACATCCTATTGCAGATTAAATGAAAACAGCATTATCAAACTGTTCTATGAAAAGAACATTGTAAAAAGTCATTTTATTTGAGGATATTTCCTTTATCACCATAGGCTTCAATGCAATCCAAAATATCCTATCTCAGATTGCCCAAAAACACTGTTACTAAACTGATCCATGAAAAGAATCGTGTAACTCTGTGAGATGAATTCAGAATTCACAAAGCAGTTTCTCAGAATGATTCTTTATAGTGTTTGTCTGAAAGTATTTCCTTGTGCACCATAGGCCTCTATGCACTCGTGAATATCTCTTTGCAGATTCCACGAATATAGCATTAGCAAACTGCTCCATCAAAAGAAAGGTGTAAATCTGTGAGATGAATTTAACATCACAAATCAGTTTCTCAGAAAGGTTCTTTTTGGTTTCTGTCTGAGGATATTTCCTTTGTCACCATAGGCTTCAATGCAATCCCAAGTATCCTATTGCTGATTCCACAAAAACAGAGTTAGCAAACTGCTCCAAGAAAAGAATCGTGGAACTCTGTGAGATGAATACACATATCCCAAAGCAGTTTCTCAGAAAGTCTCTCTCTAGTTTTATCTGAGGATATTTTCACCGTAGGCTTCAGAGCAATCCAAAATATGCCATACCAGATTTCCCAACAACAAGGCTAACAAAGTGCTCCATTAAAAGTATGCTGTACTCTGTGAGATGAATTCACATATCACAAAGCTGTTTCCTTGAAAGCTTCTCTCTAGTTTTTATCTGAGGATATTCCCTTTTTCACCAGGTTCCTCAAAGAATTCCCGAATATCAATTTGCAGATTCCACAAAAAAAGTGTTAGCAAGCTACTCAATGAAAAGAACGGTTTAATCTGTTGGATGAATTCACACATCACAAAGCAGTTTCACAGAAAGCTTCTTTTTCGTTTTTATCTGAGGATATTTCTTTTGTAACCGTAGACTTCAATGCACTCCCTAATATATTATTGCAGATTGCACGAAAAAAGTGTCATAAACTACTCAATGAAGAAAACAGTGTTTATCTGTAAGATGAATTCACACGTCACAAAGCAGTTTCTCAGAAATCTTCCTTCTCGTTTTCATCTGAGGATATTTCCTTTGTCACCATAGGCTTCAATGTGATCCCAAATATCCCTTTTCAGATTCCCCAAAACAGGACTACCAAAATGTTCCATGAAAAGAATCATGTAACTCTGTGAGATGAATTAACACATCACAAAGTGGTTTCTCAGAAAATGTTTTTCTAGTTTTTAACTGAGGATATTTCCATTTTCACCGTAGGCCTCAATGCACTCAAAAACATACCTTTGCAGATTCTAAAAAAAGAGTGTTGGCAAACTGCTTCATTAACAGAAGGGTGTTACTCTGTTAGATGAATATACAAATCACAAGGAAATTTCTCAGAAAGCTTCTTTCTAGTTGTTATCTGGGGTTATTTCCTTTGTCACCATAGGCTTCAAAGCGATCCAAAATATCCCTTCACAGATCCCCAACAACAGTGTTACCAAACTCCTTCATAAAAAGAATGGTGTAACTCTTTGAGATGAATTCACACATCACAAAGCTGTTTCTCAACAAGATTCTTTCTAGTTTTCGTCTGAGTATTTTTCCTTTTTGAAAATAATCCTCAATGAACTCTTGAATATCCCATTGCAGATTCCACGAAAAAAAGTGTTAACAAACTTATCAATAAAAAGAATGAGGTAATTCTGAGAGATGAATTAACACATCACAAAGAGGTTTCTCAGAGGGATTTTTTCTAGTTTTGATCTGAGGACATTTCCTCTGTCAACATAGGATTCACTGCAATTCAAGTTATCCCTTCTCATATTCCCCAGAAACAGTGCTACCAAACTGATCCATGAATAGAATCCTGTAACTCTGTGAGGTGAATTCACGAATCACAAAGAAGTGTCTCAGAAAACTTCTTCCTAGTTATTCCCTGAGGATAATTCCTTTGTCACCATAATCTTCAATGTCCTCTGAAATATCCCATTGCAGGTTTCAAGAAAGCATTGTTAGCACACTGTTCAATGAAGAGAACAGTGTTACTCTGTGAGATGAATTCACACATCACAAAACAGTTTCTCAGAACGCTTCTGTTTGGTTTTTATCTGAGGATATTTCCTTTGTCACCATAGGCTTCATTGAGCTATCAAATATCCTTTTGTGGATTCTGTGAAAACAGTGTAAGCACATGAAAAGGATGGCGTAAATCTGTGAGACGAATTCACACATCAAAAGGACTTTCTCAGAAAGTTTCTTTCTAGGTTTTATGTGAAGATATATATTTTTTTACCATTGGCCTCAATGCTCTCCTAAATGTCCCTTTGTAGATTCCACATAAACTTTGTTAACAAACTATTCCATGAAAAAAATGGTGTAACTCTGTGAGATGAATTCACACATCATGAAAAACTTTCTCTGAAGGCTTCTTTCTAGTTTTTATCTGAGGATATTTCCTTTGTGAAAATATTCTTCAAAGCGATCCAAAATATCCCTTCTCAGATTCCCCAAAAACAGTGCTGCCAAAATTCTTCATGAAAAGGATCATGTAACTCTGTGAGCTTAGTTCACAAATCACAAAGCTTTTTCTCAGAAAGCTTCTTTCTAGTTTTTGTCTGAGGATTTTTTTTGTCACCCTAAACTTGAATGTGCTCCAAAATATCTCATTGCAGATTCCAAAAACACAGCGTTAGCAAACTGTTCAATGAAAAGAACAGTGTGACGCTATCTATGAGATGAATTCACTCATCACAAAGCAGTTTCTCACAAAGCTTCTCTTCGGTTTTTTTCTGAGGATAATTCCTTTGTCGCCATAGGCTTCAATGTACTCCAAAATATAGTACTGATGTACATGTCACAAAAACAGTGTTAGCAAACTGCTCCATGAAAGGGAAGGTGTAACTCTGTAAGATGAATTCACACATCACAAAGCAGTTTCTCAGAAAGCTTCTTTCAAGTTTTAATCTGAGGCTATTACCTTTGTCATCATAGGCTTCAATGTGATTCAAAATATGCCTTCTCAGATTCCCCCAAAACAGTGCTACCAAACTGCTCCATAAAAATAATCACGCAATTCTGTAAGGTGAATCACAAATTACAAAGCAGTTTCTCAGAAATCTTCTTTCTAGTTTTTGTCTGAGGATATTTCCTTTTTCACAATAAGCCTCAATGCTCTCGTGAATATCTCTCTGCAGATTCCACGAGAACAGTGTCAGCAACTTGCTCCATGAAAAGAAAGCGTAAATGAATGAGATGAATTCACACATCACAAAGCAGTTTCTCAGAAAGCTTCCTTTTTGTTTGTTTCTGAGGGTATTTCCTTTGTCACCATAGGCTTCAATGCACTCCCAAATATCTTATTGCAGATTCCATGAAAACAGTATTATCAGACTGCTCAATGAAAACACCTGAGTATCTCTGTGAGATGAATTCACCCATCCAAAATAGTTTCTTAGAAAGCTTCTTTCTAGTTTTTTTCTGAGGATATTTCCTTTTCCACCCTAGGCTTCAATACACTCCCAAATATCCCTTCTCAGATACCACAAAAACAGTGTGCCAAAGTGTTCCCTTAACAGAAATGTTTAGCCCTATGAGATAAATACACACCTCACAAAGAAGTTTCTCTGAAAGCTTCTGTCTAATTTTTACCTGAAGAATTTTCCTTTTTCACCTTAGGCCTCTATGCACTCCCAAATATCCCCATGCAGTTTCCACAAAACCAGTGCTACCAAACTGGACAATGAAAATAAAGGTTTAACTCTGTGAGATGAATTCAACCATCACAAAGAGGTTTCTCAGAAAGCTTCTTTCTAGTATAAATCTGAGGATATTTCCTTTTTCACCATTGGCTTCAATATGAGCCCAAAAACTTCTCAGCAACCACAAAACAGTGATGCCAAACTGCTAAATAAACAAAAAGTTTAAAATCTCTCACATGAATACATACATCCCCAAACCGTTTCTTGAAAAGTTTCTCTCCATTTATTATCTTATGTTATTTCCTTTTTCACCACAGGCCTCTAGGAGCTCTCAAATATCCCTTTGCAGATTCCATAAAAACAGTGCAGCCAAACTGCTCAAAGAAAACAAAGGTGGCACTCTGTGTGTTGAATTCACCCATCACAAAGAAATTTCTCAGAAAGATTCTTTACAGTTTTTATCTCAGGATATTTTCTTTTCCTACATCGGCTTCCATGCGTTCCCAAATATCCCTTCTCAGACACAATGAAAACACTGATGCCAAACTGCTCTCCCAACAGAAATCTTTACCTCTATGAAATGAATGCACACATCACAAAGGAGTTATCAGAAACATTCTCTACATTTTCAACCTGAAGATATCTACTTTTTCAACTTTGACTTCTATCTGCTCTTGATTATCCCTTTCTGTATTCCAAAAAATCAGTGTTACCAAACTGCTGAATGTAAAGAAAGATTTAACTCTGTGAGATGAATTCACCCATCACAAAACAGTCTCTCAGAAAGCCTCCTTCTAGTTTTTGTCTGAGGGTATTTCCTTTTTCACCAAAGGCCTCTCTGTGCTCCAAATATCACTTTGTAGAATCTGAAAAACAGTGTTATCAAACTGCTGAATGAAAAGAATGGTTTACCTCTTGGAGATAAATTCACCTATCACAAAGAAATTTCTCAGAAAGCTCCTTTCCAGTTTTTATCAAAGCATATTTACTTTTCCACCATCAGCCTCAATGAGTCCCAAAGATCCCTTCTCAGACACCACAGAAACAGTGAGGCCATACTGCTTAATAAACAAAATGGTTTATCTCTATGGGATGAATACACACATCACAAAACAGTTTCTCAAAAAACCTTCTCTCCAGTTCTTATCTGAGGATATTTCCTTTTACACCGTGGGCCTCTGTGAGCTCCCAAAAATCCCTTTGCAGATTCCCCAAAAACAGCACTATCTAGCGGTTCAATTAAAAGAAAAGTGTAACACTTTGAGACGAATTCACCCATCATAAAGCAGTTTCTCACATGGCTTCTTTCTGGTATTCATCTGAGGATAATTCCTTTCTCACTAGAGACCTCAGTTCACTCCGGAATATCCCATTGCAGATTCCATAAAAACAGAGTTAGCAAACAGCTCCATGAAAAGAAGGGTAAAACTCTGTTAGATGAATTCACATATCACAAAGAAGTTCCTCAGAAAGCTTCTTTCTAGTTTTTATCTGAGGATATTTCTGTTGGCACCATTATCTTCAATCCGATCCAAAATGTCCCTTCTCATATTTCCCAAAGAGTGTTCTATCAAACTGCTACATGAAAAGTTTCATGTAATTCTGTGAGAAGAATTAACAAATCATGAAACAGTTTCTCAGAAAGCATCTTTGTAGTTTTTGTAGGAGGATATTTCCTTTGTCACCATAAACTTCTATGCGCTCTGAAATATCCCATTGCAGATTACAAGAAAACAGTGTTAGCAAGCTGCTCTATGAACAGAACAGTGTAATTCCCTGAGATGAATTCACACATCACAAAGCACTTTCTCAGATAGCTTCTTTCCAGTTTTTATCTGAGGATATTTCCTTTTTCATAATAGACCTCAAAGCACTCCCAAGTATACCTTTGCAGATTCTACAAAAACAGTGTTAACAAACTGCTCCATGAAAGAAAGGTGTAAGTCTGTGAGGTGAATTCACACATCACAAAGAACTTTCTCAGAATGCTTCTTTCCAGTTTTTATCTGAGGATATTTCGTTAGTCAACATATTCTTCAATATGATCCAAAATATCCCTACTCAGGTTACCCAAAATCAGTGCTAACAAACTCATCCATCAAAGCAGTCGTGTAACTCAGTGAGATGAATTAACACATCACATAGCAGTTTCTCAGAAAGCTTCTTACTAGTTTTTATATGAAGATATTTCCTTTGTCACCATAAGTTTCAAGGTGCTCCAAAATATCCCATTGCAGATTTCCAGAAAACACTGTTACCAAACTGCTTGATGAAAAGAATTGTGTAACTCTGTGAGATGTAGTCACACATAACACAGCTGTTTCTTAGAAAGCCTTTTTCTAGTTTCTATCTGAGGATATTTACTTTGTCACCCTATGCTACAATGTGATTCAAAATACCCCTGCTCAAACTCCGCATAAGCAGTGCTGGGAACCTGCTCCATGAAAAGAAAGTTGTATCTCTGTGAGGTAAAATCACACATCAGGAACAAGTGTCTTATAAAGTTTCCTTCTAGTTTTTGTCTCAGAATATTTGCTTTGTCACCATAAACTTCTATGCCCTCCAAAATATCCCATTGCAACTTCCAAGAAAACAGTGTGAGCAAACTCATCAATGAACAGAACAGTGTAATGCTGTGAGATGAATTCACAAATTAAACAGCAGATTCTCAGAAAACATTTTTCAATTTTTTTTCTGAGGATATTTCTTTTGTCACCATGGGCTTCAGTGCACTCCCAAATATCCTACTGCAGACTCCACGAAGACAGTGTTATCAAATGGCTCAAAGAAAAGCACCATGTAGCTCTGTGAGATGAATTCACCCATCACAAAGCAGTTTCTCAGAAAGCTTCTTTCTAATTTTTTTCTGAGGATATTTCTTTTGCCACCGTAGGCTTCAGTGCCCTCCCAAATATCCTACTGCAGACTCCACAAAGACAGTATTATCAAACTATTTTATTATCAATAAAAAGAATGGTGTAACTCTGTGATATGAATTCCCACATCACATACAGTTTCTCACAAAGCTTTTGTATAGTTTTTATCTGAAGATATTTCCTTTTTCACTGTAGTTCTCAATGTGCTCCTAAATATCCCATTGCAGATTCCATGAAAATATTTTTAGCAAACTTCTCCAGGAAATGAAAGTTGTAGCTCTGTGAGATGAGTTCATACATCAAAAATAACTTTCTCAGAAAGTTTCTTTCTAGTTTTTATCTGAGGATATTTTCTTCGTTACCACAGGCTTCAGTGAAACCTAAAATATCCCTTCTCAGATTCCTGAAAAATAGTGTTACTAATCTGCTCCATGAAAAGGATTGTGTTACTCCATTAGATGAACTCACACATCACAAAGCAGTTTCTCATAAACCTTTTTTGTATTTTTTATCTGAGATTATTTAGTTTTTCACCATAGTTCTCAATGGGCTCCCAAATGTCCCTTTGCAGATTACATGAAAACAGTATTAGCACACTGCTCCATCAAGTGTAAATCTGTGAGACGAATTGACATATCACAAAAACTCTGTCAGAAAGTTTTTTTCTAGTTTTTATCTGAGGATATTTCCTTTTTCACCGTAGGCTTCAAGGCAAACCAAAATACACCTTCTCACATACCCCAAAAACAGTGCTACAAAACAGATCCATGAAACGATTCATGTAACTCTGTGAGATGAATTACCATAACACAAAGCAATTTCTCAGAACGCTTCGTTCTACTTTTTCTATGAGGATATTTCCTCTGTTACCATGAGCTTCAATGCACTCTGAAATATCCCACTGCAGATTCCAAGAAAAGAGTGCTATCAAACTGCTCACTGAGAAGGACAGTCAGAAAGTTTCTTTCTGGTTTTTATCTGAGGATATTTTGCTTTTCACCAAATGCTTCAAAGCAATCCAAAATATCCCTTCTCAGATTCCCCAAAACCAGTACTACAAAACTGCCGCATGAAAAGAATTGTGTAACTCTGTGAGATGAATTCACAAATCTCAGAGCAGTTTCTCAGAAAGTTTCTTTCTAGTTTTTGTCTGAGGGCGTGTCCTTTGTCACCATAAGCTTCAATGCCCTCTGGAATATCCTGTTGCAGATTCCATGAAAACAGGGTTAAGAAACAGCTCAATGAAAAGTACAATGTAACTCTGTGAGATGAATTCACACATGACAAAGCATTTTCTCAGAGAGCTTCTTTATAGTATTTATCTGAGTAATTTTCCTTTGTCACCATAGGTTTCAAAGCTATCCAATATATTCCTTCTCAGATTCCCCAAAAACAGTGCTACCAAACAGCTCTGAAAAGTGATTAGTGTAACTCTATGAGTTGGATTCACAAATCAGAAAGCAGTGTCTCAGAAAGCTTCTTTCTAGCGTTTATCTGAGGATATTCCCTCTATCATCATAAACGTCAATTTGTTCTGAAATATCCCGTAGCAGATTCCACGAAAACAGTGCTAAGAAACTACTCAATGAAAAGAACAGTGTAACTCTGTGCGATGAATTCACACATCGCAAAGTGGTTTCTCAGAATGCTTCTTTCTAGTTTTATGTGAGAGAATTGCCTTCATCACCATAAGCTTCAATGCACTTGAAATATCCCATTGCAGATACCAAGAAAACATTTGTAGCAAGCTGCTCAATGCAAAGAACAGTGTACCTCTGTGAGACATGAATTCACAAATCTCAAAGCAGTTTTTAAGAAAGCTGCTTTGCACTTTGTATATGAGGGTATTTCCTCTGTCACCATAAGCTTAAAATGTGCTCCAAAATATCCCATTGCAGATTCCCAGAAAACAGTGTTAGTAAACTGGCAAATTAAAAGAATGGTGCAGCTCTATGAAATAAATTCAGACATCACAAAGCATGTTCTCAGAAAGCTTCTTTCTAGCTTTTATCTGACGATACATAAATTTTCACCTCAGGCCTGAATACACTCCTAAATATGAAACTCTGTGAGATGAATTCGCACATCACAAAGCAGTTCCTCAGAATGTTTCTTCTGAGTTTTTATCTGAGGATATTCTCTTTGTCACCATAGGCTTTGATGAGACCCAAAATATCCCTTCTCACGTTCCCCCCAAAAAACAGTGCTACAAAACTAATCCACGAAAAGAATTTTGTAACCTTGTGAGTCGAATTATCACATCACAAATGAGTTTCTCAGAAAGCTTCTTTCTAGTTTTTATCTGAGGATATTTCTTTGTCACCCTAGGCTTCAATGTGATCCAAAATATCCATTCCAGATACCACAACAGTGCTATCAAACTGATCCATGAAAAGAATTGTGTCACTCTGTGAGAAGAATTGACAAAACACAAAGCAGTTTCTCAGAAAGATTCTTTCTTCTTTTTGTCAGAGGATATTTCTTTTGTCATCATAACCTTCAATGTGCTCTGAAATAACCCATTGCAGATGACAAAAAAACAGTTTTATGAAACTGCTCAATGAAAATAACAGTGTAATTCTCTGAGATGAACTGACATATCATAAACCAGTTTCTCATAAAGCTTCTCTATAGTTTTTATGTGAGAATATTTTCTTTTTCACCATCGGCCTCAATGCACTCCCATATGTCACTTTGCACATCCCACTAAAACAGTGTTAGCAAACAGCTCAATGAAAAGAACAGTGTACCTGTGTGAGGTGAATTCACACATCACAAAGCAGTTTCTCAGAATGTTCTTTCTGATTCTTATCTGAGGATACGTCCTCTTTCACCATAGGCCTAAATACGCTCTCAAGTATTGCTTTGCAGATATCACAAAAATAGCGTTAGCAAATTGCTCCATGGAAAGAAAGGTGTAACTCTGTGAGATGACTTCAAACACACAAAGAACTTTCTCAGAAACCTTGTTTCTAGTTTTTATCTGAGGATATTTCCTTTTTCACCATAGACCTCAATGCGCTCCAAATACCCCTTTGCAGATTCCAAGAAAACAGTGTGAGTAAACTGCTCCATGAAGATTAAGGTGTAACTCTGTGAGAAGAATTCACAAATCACAAAGCAGTTTCTCAGAAAGTCTCTTTCTTCCTTTTGTCTGAGGATATTTCCTTTGTCACCAAAAGCTTCAATGCACTCCAACATATCTCATTGCAGGCTCCATGAAAACAGGGCTAGCAAACTGCTCAATGAGTAGAACAGTGTAACTGTAAGCGATGAATTCACACATCAATAAGAAGTTTCTCAGAAAGCTTCTTTCTAGTTTTTATCTGAGAATATATCCTTTGTCACCATAGACTTCAATGCGATCCAAAATATCCTATCTCAGATACCCCAAAAACAGTGCTACCACAATGACCCCTGCAAAGAATCATGAAACTCTGTGAGAAAAAATCATAAATCAAAAAGCAGTTCCTCAGAAAGCTTCTTTCCAGTTTTTATCTGAGAATATTTCTTTTGTCACCGTAATCTTTAATGTGCTCTGAAATATCCCAGTGGAGATTCCAAGAAAACAGTGTCAGCAAACTGCTCAATAAGAAGAGTGGTGTAACTCTGTGAGATGAATTTTACATCACAAAGCAATTTCTCAGAAAGTTTCTTTCTAGTTTCTATCTGAAGATATGTCCTTTTTCACTCTAGGTCTCAATGCACTCCCAAATACACCTTCGCAGATTCCACGAAAACAGTGTGAGTTAACCCCTCCATGAAAAGAAAGGTTTAACCCTGTGAGATTAAATCACACATCACAAGAAGTTTCTCAGAAAGTTTCTTTCTATTTTTTATCTGAGGATATTTATTTTGTCACCATACAATTCAGTGCGATCCAAAGTATCCCTTCTCTGAATCCCCCAAAACAGTGCTACCAAACTGTTCCAGGGAAAGAATCATGAAACTCTGTGAGAGAAATTCACAAATCACAAAGCAGTCTCTCAGAAAGTTTCTTTCTAGTTATTATCTGATGATATTTCCTTTGTCAGTATACACTACAAGGCGCTCTAAAATATCCCATTGCAGATTCCAAGAAAACAGTATTAGCAAACTGTTCAATGAATAGAACAGTGTAACTCTGTGAGATGAATTCACACATCACAAACTAGTTTCCCAGAAAACTTCTTTCTGCTTTATATCTGAGGATATTTCCTTTTGCAACATAGGCCTCAATGTGCTCCCAAGTATCCCTTTGCAGATTCCACAATAACAGTGTTAGCAAACTACTTCATGGAAGGAAAGGTGTAACTCTGTGAGATGAATTGACATATCACAAAGAAGTTTCTCAAAAAGCTTCTTTCTAGTTTTTATCTCAGGATATTTCCTTTGTCACCATAGTCTTCAAAGCGATCCAAAACATCCCATCTCAGATTCCCCATAAACAGTGTTACCAAACTGATCCATGAATAGAAAAGTGTAACTTGCAGAGATGAATTAACGCATCACAAAGTGGTTTCTCAGAAAGCTTCTTTCAAGTTTTTTTCTAAGGATATTTTCTTGTTCACTATAGGCCTCAAAGCACTCGTGAATATCCCTCTGCAGATTCCATGAAAATAGTGTTAGCAAGCTGCTCCATGAAAACGAAAGTGTAAATCTGTGAGATGAATTCACACATCACAAAGCAGTTTCTCAGAAATCTTCTTTTTGTTCTATCTATGAAGATACTTCCTTTGTCACCACAGGCTTCAAGGTGTTTCCAAATATCCTACTGCAGATTCCACGAAAACAGTTTTATCATACTGGTGAAAGAAAAAATCACGTAATTCTGTGAGGTGAATTCACACATCACAAAGAAATTTCTCAGAAAGCTTCTTTCTAGTTTCTATCTGAGGATATTTCCTTTGTAACCATAGGCTTCAATGTAATTCAAAATATCCCCTCTCAGATTCCCAAAAAACAGTGATACAAAATGCTCCATGAAAAGCCTTGTGTAACTCTCTGAGTTGAACTCACAGATCACAGAACTGTTTCTCTGAAAACTTCTTTCTAGTTTTTATCCGAGGATATTTCCTTTTTCACCATAGGCCTCAATGCTCTAGCAAATATCACTTTGCAGATTCCATGAAAACAGTGTTAGCAAACTGCTCCATGAAAAGAAGGTTGTTACTGTGTGAGATGAGTACACACATCACAAATAAATTTCTCAGAAAGCTTCTTTCTAGTTTTTACCTGAGGATATTTCCCTTTATCACCATTCTCTTCAATCCCATCCAAATATCCCTTCTCAGATTCCCCAAAAGCAGTGTTACTAAACTGCTCCATGAAAAAAATGGTGTAACTCTGTGTGATAAATTCATACATCACAGAGATTTTCCTCACAAAGCTTCTTTCAAGTTTTTATCTGAGGATATTTCCTTTTTCACCGTGGACCTCAATGCTCTCCCAAATATCCCTTCACAGATTCCATGGAAACAGTATTAGCAAACTGCTCCATGAAAGGAAAGGTGTAACTCTTGGAATGAATTCACACATCACAAGAAACTTTCCCAGAAAATTTCTTTGCATTTTTTATCTGAGGATATTTTCTTTTTCACCATAAACTTTAATGCATCCTGAAATATCCAATTGAAGATTCCAAGAAAAAAGAGTTAGCAAACTCCTCCATGAAAAGAAAGACGATACTTTGTGAGCTGAATACACCATCACAAAGAAGTTTCTCTGAAGCCTTCTTTCTGGTTTTATTTGAGGATATTTCCTTTATAACCATAATTCTCAACTAGATCCCAAATATCCCCTTGTAGATTCTACGAAAACAGAATTAACAAATTGCTATATAAAATAAATTGTTCCTCTGTGAGATGAATACACACATCACAATTAAGTTTCTCAGAAAGCTTCTTTCTAGTTTTTATCTGATTATATTTTCTTTGTCAGCATAAGCATAAATGTGATCCAAAATATACCTTCTCAGATTCCCCAAAAACAGTGCTACCAAACTGTTCCATGAAAAGAATGGTGTAACTCTGTGAGATGAATTCACAAATCACAAAGCAGCTTCTCAGAAAGCGTCTTTTTAGTTTTTGTCAGTGGATATTTCCTTTTTCCCCACAGGCCTCAATGCGCTCAAGAATATCTCTTTGCATATTACACGAAAATAGTGTTAGCCAACTGCTCCATGAAAAGAAAGGTGTAAATTTATGAACTGAATTCAAACATCACAAAGTAGTGTCTCAGAAAGCTTCTTTTTGGTTTCCGTCTGAGGATAATTCCTTTGTCACCATAGGCTTCAATGTGCTCCCAAGTATCCTAATGCAGATTTCCCAAAAATAGTGCTACCCTAGTGATCCATGAAAAGTATGGTGTAACACTGAGTAATGAATTCACACATCACAAAGATTTATCTCAGTAGCTTTCTTACTAGTTTTTATCTGAGGATATTTCCTTTTTCTCCACATTCCTGTATGCACTCCTGAGTATCCCATTGCAGATTCCACAAAATATGTGTTAACGAACTTCTCAATGAAGAGAATGGTGTAAGTTTGTGAGGTGAATTCACACATCACAAAGCAGTTTCACAGAAAGCTTCTTTTTGGTTTTTCTCTGACGATATTTCCTTCATCACCTGCAGCTTCAATGCACTCCAAAATATCCTATTGCAGATTCCATGAAAACACTGTTAAAAAACTGCACAATGAATAGAATGGTGTAACTCTGTAAGATGAACTCACACATCACAAAGTAGTTTTTGAGGAAGCTTCTTTCTGGTTTTTATCTGAGGATATTTTTTATTTCACCATAGGCCTCAATGCGCTCCCAAACATGCCTTTGCAGTTTCTAGGTAAACAGTGTTATCAAACTGCTCCATGAAGAGAAAGGTGCAACTGTGGGAGATGAATTCACACATCACAAACGACTTTCTCAGAAACCTTCTTTCTAGTTTTTATCTGATGATATTTCCTTTTTCTCCATAGGCTTCAATGTGATCTAAAATATCTGTTATCAGATTCCCCAAAAACAAAGCTAACAAACTGCTCCATGAAAATAATTGTGTAACTCTGTGAGATAAATTCACGAATCAAAAAGCCGTTTCTCAGAAACATTCTTTCTACTTTTTATGTGAGGATATTTCCTTTGTCACCATAAGTTTCCATGCGCTGTGAAATATTCCACTACAGATTCCTAGAAAACAGTGTTTACAAACTGATCAATGAAAAGAACATTGTTACTCTGTGAGATGAATTCAGAAATCATGAAACAGTTTCTCAGAAAGTTTCTTTTTGACTTTTATCTGAGGATATTTCTTTTGTCACCAAAGGCTTCAATGCCCTACAAAATATCCTGTTGCAGATTTCATGAAAACAGTGTTAGCAAACTGTTGCATGAAAAGAAAGGTTTTACTCTCTGAGATGAATTCACACATCACAAACAAGTTTCTCATAAAGCTTCTTTCTAGTTTTGCCTTAGGATATTTCCTTTGTCACCATGGACTTCATTTGAGTACAAGATATTTCTTCTCACAATCCCCAAACACAGTGCTACCAAACTGTGCCGTGAAAAGAAAAGTCTAACAATGTGAGATGAATTCTCACATCACAAAGGAGTTTCACAGAAAGCTTCTTTTTGGTTTTAGTCTGAGGATATTTCATTTCTAACCTTAAACTTCAATGCACTCCAAAATATCATGTTGCAGATTCCATGAAAACAGTGTTTGCAAATTGCTCAAAGAAAAGAGTGGTGTAACTCTGTGAGAAGAATTCACACATCACAAACCAGTTTCTCAGAAAGCAACTTTTCAATTTTATCTCAGGATATTTTCTTTTTCACCATAGGTTGCAACTCACTCCCAACCATCACTTTGTAGATTCCACAAAAACAGATTTACCAAATTTCTCCATGAGAAGAAAGGTGTTACACTCTGAGGTGAATACACCTATCACAAATAAGTATCTCAGAAAGCTTCTTTCTGGTTTATATGTGATTTCACTTCATTCATTGCCACAGTCTTCAATGCGATCCAAAATATCCCCTCTCAGATTCCCCCAAAACAGGACTACCAAAATGTTCCATGAAAAGAATTGTGTAATCCAGTGAGATGAATTCACAAACCACAAAGCAGTTTCTCAGAAAGCCTCTTTTTGGTTTTTGTCTGAGGATATTTGCATAGGCTTAAATGCGATCCAAAATATCCCTTCTCAGATTCCCCAGAAGCAGTGCTACTACATTGCTCCATGAAAAGAGTAGTTTAACTCCGTGAGATGAACTCACAAATCACAAAGTAGATTCTCATAAAGTTTCTTTCTGGTTTTTACCTGAGAATATTTCCTTTGTCATCCTAAGTTTCAATGCATTCCAAAATATCTCATTGCACATTCCACGAAAACAGTGTTGGTAAACTGCTTCATGAAAAGAACACTGTAATACTGTTAGATGAATTCACACATCCCAAAGCAGCCTCTCAGAAACCTTCTTTTTGGTTTTTATCTGAGGATATTTCCTTTTTCACCTTAGGCTTCAATGCGCTCCCAAATATCCCTTTGCTGGTTCCACGAATATAGTGTTAGAGAACTGCTCCTAGAAAAGAAAGGTGTAAGTCTGTGAGATGAATTCACATATCACAAAGACATTTCTCAGAAAGCTACTTTCTAGTTTTTCTGTGAGGATATTTTCTTTGTCATCATAGGCCTCAGCTCACTCCCATATATCCCTTTGTAGGTTCCATGAAAAAGGAAAAGTGTTAGCAAACTGCTCCATGAAATGAAAGGTGTTATTCTGTGAGCTGAATATACATATCACAAAGCAGTTTTTCAGAAAGCTTCTTTATAGCTTTTATCTGAGGATATTTCCTTTGTCACCATATGCTTAAATGTGATCCAAAATATCCCTTCTCAGATACCCCAAAAAAAGTGCTACCAAACTGCTCCATGAAAAGAATGGTGTAACTCTCTGAAATGAATTCACACATCTCAAAGCTGTTTCTCAGAAAGCTTCTTTTTAGTTTTAATCTGAGCATATTTCCTTTTTCACCATATTCTTAATGCTCTACCAAATATCCTAATGCCGCTTTCACAAAAAAAGTCTTAGCAAATTTCTCAATGAAAAAAAAAAACAGTGTAACACTGTGAGATGATTTCACATATCACAAAGCAGTTTCACAGAAAGCTTCTATTTGCTTTTTTATTTGAGGATACATCCTCTGCAACCATGGGCTTCAATGCACTCCCAAATATCCTATTGCAGATTCCAAGAAAACAGTGCTATCAAACTTCTCAATGAAAATAATAGTGTAACTCTGTGAGATAAATTCACACATTTCAAAGCAGCTTCTCAAATATTTTCTTTCTCGTTTTTATCTGAGGATATTTCTCTTTTTACTATAAGCTTCAAAGCACTCACAAATATGCCTTTGCAGATTCCACAAAAACAGTGTTAGAAAACTGCTCAATGAAAACAAAGGTGTTACTCTGTGAGATGAATACATACATCACACATAGAAGCTTCTCAGAAAGCTGATT
Organism: Piliocolobus tephrosceles; assembly: GCF_002776525.5. NCBI lineage: Eukaryota > Metazoa > Chordata > Mammalia > Primates > Cercopithecidae > Piliocolobus > Piliocolobus tephrosceles. The sequence goes on from NC_045452.1 coordinate 66,427,726, forward strand.
TTTACTTTTTATCTCAGGATATTTCCTTTGTCACCCTAAGCTTCAATGTGCTCCAACATATCAGAATGCAGATTCCAAGAGAACAATGTTAGCAAACTGCTTAATGAAAACAACAGTGTAACCCTGTGAGATGAATTTACACATCACTAAGCAGTTTCTCAGAAAGCTTCTTTCTAGTTGTTGTCTGAGGATATTTCCTTTGTCACCATAGGCTTCAATGCAATTAAAAATATCACTTTTCAGATTCCCCAAAAGCAGTGGAACCAAACTATTCCATCAAAACTGAGTGCAACTCTGTGAGATGAATTCACACTTCACTAAGCAGTTTCACAGAAAACTTCTTTTTGGTTTTTGTCTGAGGATATTTCGTTTGTCACCAAAGGCTTCAATGCACTAGGAAATATCCTTTTGCAGATTCCACGAAAAGAGTGTCAGTAAACTACTCCATGAAAAGAGAGGTGTAACTATGTGTGATGAATCCACACATCACAAAGGAGTTTCTCAGAACTCTTCTTTCTAGTTTTTATCTGAGGATATTTTCCTATTCACCATAAGTCTCAACTCGCTTCCAAATATCACTTTGTAGATTCCACAAAAACAGTGTTAGCAAACTGCTCCACGAAAAGAAAGATGTTATTCTGAGAGGTGAATACACACATAACAAAGAAGTTTCGCAGAAAGATTCTTCTAGTTTTTATCTGATTATATTTCCATGTGTCACGCATAGGCTTCAATGTGATCCAAAATATCCCTTCTCAGATCCCCAAAAACAATGCTACCAAACTGCTCCATGAAAAGAATGGTGTATCTCTGTTAGATAAATTCACACACCACAAAGCTGTTTCTCAGACCGCTTCTTTCTAGATTTTTTCTGAGGATATTTCCTTTTTTTCCATATTCCTCAATGCTCTCCAGGATATCCCATTGCAGATTTCACGAAAAAAGTGTTAGCAAACTTCTCAATGAAAAGAACAGGGTAACTCGGTGATATGAATTCATACCTCACAAAGCAGGTAACAGAAAGGTTGTTTTTGATTTTTCTCTGAGGATATCACCTCTTTCTCCATAGGTGTCAAAGTGCTCCCAAATATCCCTTTGCAGATTCCATGAAAACAATGTGAGCAAACGGTTCCATGAAAGCAAAAGTGTAACTGTGAGATGAATTCATGCATCAGGAAGAACTTTCTCAGAAATCTTATTTCTAGTTTTTATCTGCGGATATTTCCTTTTTCACTATAGGCCTCAAAGTGCTCCCAAATATCCCTTTGCAGATTCCACGAATAGAGTGTTAGCAAACTGCTCCATGAAAAGTGTTACACTGTGAGACGAATACATGCATCACAAGAAGTCTCTCAGAAAGCTTCTTTCTAGTTTTATCTGAGGACATTTTGTTTGTCACCATAGGTTTCAATGTGACCCAAAATATACCTTTTCAGACTCCACCAAAACAGTGCTACCAAACTGCTCCATGGAAATAATGGTATAATTCTGCGAGCTGAATTGACACATAACAAATCGGTTTCTCAGAAAGCTTCTTTCTAGTTTTAACTGAGAATATTTCCGTTTTCACCAGATTCCTCCACGAGCTCTGGAATATCCCATTGCAGATTCCAGGAAAAATGTGTTAACAAACTTCTCAATGAAAGCAATGGTGTAACACTGTGAGGTGAATTGAAACATTACAAAGCAGTTTCACTGAAAGATTATTTTTGGTTTTTATCTGAGGATATTTCCTTTATCACAGTAAATATCAATACACTCCCAAATATCCTATCGCAGATTCCAAGAAAACAGTGTTATCAAACTGCTCAAAGATAATAACAATGTAACTCTGTGAGATGAATTCACACGTTAAAAACAGTTTCTCAGAAATCTTCTTTCTCATTTTAATCTGAGGATATTTTCTTTTTTACTATAAGCCTCAAAGCACACACAAATATCCCTTTGCAGATTCCACGAAAACAGTGTTAGCAAACTGCTCCATGAAAAGAATGGTGTTACTCTGTGAGATGAACACATGCATGAAAAAGAATCTTCTTGGAAAGCTGATTTCTACTTTTTATCTGAGGATATTTCCTTTGTCTCAATAGGCTTCAATGTGATAGAAATTATGCCTTCTCAGATTCCCCACAAGTAGTGCTACCAGACTGCTCCTTGAATGGGATCATGTAACTCTGTGACACAAATTCTGAAATCACAAAGCAATTTCTCAGAAATCTTCTTTCTAGTTTTTTTCTGAGGATATTTCCTTTGTCACCCTAAGCTTCAATGATCTCTGAACTATCCCATTGCATATTCCAAGAAAACAGTGTTAGCAAACTGCTCAGTGATAGGAATGGTGTAACTCTGTGAGATGAATTCACACATCACAAAGCAGTTTTTCAGGAAGCTTCTTTCTAGTTTTTATCTGAGGATATATCCTTTTTCACTCTAGACTCTATGCGTTCCCAAATATCCCTTTGCAGATTCCAGGAATAGAGTGATTGTAAACTACTCCATGAACTGGAAGGTGTAACTCTGTGAGATGAACTCACACATTACAAAGAACTTTCTCAGAAAGCTTCTTTCTAGTTTTTATCAGAGTGTATTTTCTTTGTCACCATAGGCTTGAATGAAATCCGAAATATTCCTTCTTAGATTCCCCAAAAACATTGCTACCAAACTGTTCCATGAAAAGAATCACGTAACTATATGAAATGAATTAACACATTGCAAAGAGATTCTCAGAAAGCTTCTTTCTAGTTGTTATATGAGCCTATTAATTTACAACCATAGGCTTCAATGCACTCCAAAGTATCCCTTCTCAGGCACCACAAAATCAGTGATGCCAAAGTGCTCCCTCAACAGAAACTTTTAGCTCTATGAGATGAATACCCACATCACAAAGGGGTTTCTCAAAAAGCTTCTCTCCAGTTTTTACTTGAAGTTATTTCCTTCAATGCCATTGGACTCTATGTGCTCCCAAGTATCCCTTTGCAGATTCCCCAAAGCAGTGTTACCAAACTGCTCAATGAAAATAAAGGTGTAACTCTGTGAGATGAATTCATAAATCAAAAAGCAGTTTCTCAAAAGCTTCTTTCTAGTTTAAATCTAAGGACACTTCCTTTTTCACCATAATCTTCATGGTGCTCCCAAGTATCTCTTCTCAGATACCGCAAAAACAGTGATGCCAGACTGCTCTATCAACAAAAAGATTAAACTCCATGAGATTAATACAAACATCACAAAACCGTATCTCAAAAAGCTTCTCTCCAGTTTTTATCTGAAGTTATTACCTTTTTACCATAAGGCTCTAGGGCCTCCCGAATATCACTTTGCAGATTCCACAAAAACAGTGCTACCAATGTGCTCAAAGAAAACAAAGGATTAACTCAGTGTGGTGAAATCACCCATCAGAAAGAAATTTCTCAGAAAGCTTCTATCTAGCTTTTATCTCAGGATATTTCCTTATCCACCAACAGCTTCATGTGCTCCAAAATATCCCTTCTAAGACAGCACAAAAACAGTGCTACCAAACTGATACACAAAAAGAATCATGTAACTCTGTGAGATGAATTAACAAATCACAAAGGGGTTTCTCAGATACCTTCCTTCCAGTTTTTATATGAGGATATTTCCTTTGTCAACATAAGCTACAATGTGCTCCGATACATCCCATTGCAGATTCCAAGGAAACAGTGTTAGCAAACTGCTCAATGAAAAGATCTGTGTAACTCTGTGAGATGAATTCACACATCACAAAGCATTTTCCCTGAAAGCTTCTTTCTAGTTTTTATCTAAGGGTATTTCATTTTTTACTATAGGCCTCAGTGCACTCCCAAATATCCCTTTGTGGATTCCACCTAAACAGATATAGTAATCTACTCCATGACAGAAAGGTGTAACTCTGTGAGATTAATTGACACAACACAAAGAATTTTCTTAGAAAGCCTCTTTCTAGTTTTTATCCTAGGATATTTTCTGGTCACTATAGGCTTCAATGTGATTCTAAATGTCACTTCTCAGATTACCCAAAAACAGTGCTACCAAACTGATCGATGAAAAGCACCGTGTAACTGTGTGAGATAAATTCATAAATCACAAAGCAGTTTCTCAGAATGATTCTTTCTAGTTTTTGCTTAAGGATATTTTCTTTGTCTCCACAAGCTTCAATGCACTCTGAAACATCCCATTGCAGATTCCAAGAAAACAGTGTTAGCAAACCGCTCCATGAAAAGAACACTGTAACTCTGTGAGATGAATTCACACATCACAAGCAGTTTCTAAGAAATCTTCCTTTTGGTTTTTATCTGAGGATATTTCCTTTGCTACCCTAGGCTTCAATGTGCTCCCAAATAGCCTCTTGCAGATTCCATGAAAAGAGTGTTATCAATCAGCTGAATGAAAAGAATGATGTACCTCTGTGAGATAAATTTACACGTCACAAAGCAGTTTCTAAGAAAGCTTCTTTCTAGTTTTCATTCGATGATATTTACTTTTTCACCATAATCCTCAATGCACTCCAGAATATCCAATTTCAGATTAAACGAAAAAAGTGTTAGCAAACTTCTCAATGAAAAGAATGGTGTTACTCAGTGAGATGAATTCACACATCACAAAGCAGTTTCTCAGGAAGCTTCCTTTGGTTTTTATCTGAGCGTATTTCCTTTGTCACCATACACTTCAATGCTCTCTAAAATATCCTATTGCAGATACCACGAAATCAGTATTACCAAACTGCTCAAAGAAAAGAACATTGTAACTCTGTAAGGTGAATTCACACATCACAAAGCTGTCTCTCAGAAAGCTTCTTTCTAATTTTTACTTGAGAATATTCACTTTTTCACTATAGTCCTCAATGCACTCCAGAATATGCCATTGCAGATTATATGAAAACAGTGTTAACAAACTGCTCCAAGAACAGAAAGCTGTAACTTTGTGAGACGAATTCACACATCACAAAGAACTTTCTCAGAAAGCTTGTTTCTAGTTTTTATCTGAGGATCTTTCCTTAGTCACCATAGGCTTCTATGCTACTCAAACTATCCCTTCTCAGATTCCCCCAAAACTCTGAAACCAAACTGATCCATGAAAAGGACTGTGTAGCTCTTTGAGTTGAATTAGCACAACACAAAGTGATTTCTCAGAAATAATCTTTCTAGTTTTTATATGAGGATATTTCCTATGTCACCATAAGCTTCAGTGTGCTGCTAAATATCCCATTGCATGTTCCAAGAAAACAGTGTTAGTAAACGGCTCAAGGAAATCTACAGTGTAATACTGTGAAATGAATTCACAAATCACAAAGCAGTTTCTCAGAAATATTCTTTCTACTTTTTATCTGAGAGTATTTTCTTTTTTACCTTAGGTCTCAATGCCCTCCAATGTATACTTTTGCAGATTCCATGAAAACAGTGTTAGCAAACTGATCAATTAAAAGAACGGTGTACCTCTGTAAGACGAATTCACACATTACAAAGCAGTTTCTCAGAACTTTCTAGTTTTTATCTGAGGATATTTTCTTTGTCACCATAGGTTTCAATGGGATCCAAAATATCCCCTCTCAGATTCCCCAAAAGCAGTGCTACCAAACTGATCCATAAAAAAAAAAAAAAAAAAGTGTAACTCTGGGAGATGAATTCACAAATCACAAAGATGTTTCTCAGAAAACATCATTTTAGATTTTGTCTTAGGATATTTCCTTTTTCACCATATTCCTCAATGTGCTCCCAAATATCACATTGCAGATTAAACTTAAAAATTGTTACTAAACTTCTCAATGAAAAGAATGGTAAAACTCTGTGATATGAATTCACACATCACAAAGCATTTTCACAAAAAGCTTTTTCTTGGTTGTCATTTGAAAATATTTCCATTGTCACCACAGGCTTCAACGCACTCCCAAATAACTCCTCTCAGTTACCAGAAAAATAGTGATGCTGAATTGCTTCATCAAAATAAGGATAAACTCTATGATATGAATACACACATCACAAAATCGTTTCTGGAAAAGCTTCTTTCCAGTTTTTACCTGAAGATATTTACTTTTTAACCCTAAGCCTCTAGGAGCTCCCGAATATACCTTTGCAGATCCCATAAAGACAGTGCTACCAAGCTGCTCAAAGAAATAAAACTGTTAACTCCGTGTGATGAATTCAACCATCATATAGAAATTTCTCAGAAAGCTACTTTCTAGTTTTATCTCAGGGTATTTCCTTTTCTATCATTGGCTTCTATGTGCTGCCAAATATGCTTTTGCAGATTCCACGAAAACAGTGTTAGCAAACTGCTCCATGAAAGGAAAGGTGTAATTCTGTGAGATGAACTCACACATCACATAGCAGTTTCTCAGAATGTTTCTGTCTAGTTTTTCTATGAGGATATTTCCTTTTTCACTGTAGATCTCAATGCACTCCGAAATATCCCTTTGCAGATGCCATGAAACACTGTTAGCAAACTGCTCCATGAAAAGAGTTGTGTAACTCTGTGAATTGAATTCACACAACACAAAGCAGTTTCTCAGAAAGCTTCTTTCTAGCTCTTATCTGAGGATATTTCCTTTGTCACCTTAGGCTTCAACGATATCCAAAAGATCCCTTCTCAGACTCCCGAAAAACAGTGCTACAAAACTGCTCCATTAAAAGAATGTTGTAACTCTGTGAGATGAATTGACACATAACAAAACAGTTTCTCAGAAAGTTTCTTTCTAGTTATTATATGAGGATATTTCCTTTTTTACCATATTTCTCAATGAGCTTCAGAATATTGCATTGCATTTTCCATGAAAAAAAGTGTTAGCAAACTTCTCAATTAAAGGAACTTTGTGACTCTGTGAGATGAATTGAAATATCACAAAGCAATTTCACAAAAAGCTTCTTTTTGGTTTTGATATGAAGATATTTCCTTTTACACAATAGACGCCAATGTGTTCCCAAATATCCTACTGGAGATTCCAAAGAAAACAGTGTTATCAAACTGCTCAATGAAAATAATAGTGTAACTCTGTGGGATGAATTCACACATCACAAAGTAGTTTCTCAGAAAGTTTCTTTCTAGTTTTTATCTAAGGATATTTCCTTTTCACTATAGGCCTCAAAATTCTCACAAATATCTCTTCTCAGATTCCCAAAAACCGTGCTACCAAATGCTCCATGAAAACAGTCTTGTTATTCTGTGAGATAAATTCACAAATCACAAAGCAGTTTGTTAGAAAATTTCTTACTAGTTTTTGTCTGAGGATATTTGCTTTTTCAACCTAAGCTTCAATGTACTCAGAAGTATCCCATTGCAGATTCCAAGAACACAGTTTTAGCAAACTCCTCAATTAATAGAACAGTGTAACTGTGTGAGGTGAATTCACACATCAAAAAGCAGTTTCTAAGAAAACTTCTTTTTTGTTTTTATCTGAGGATAGAAGCCTTTGTCACCATAGGCTTCTATTTGATCCAAATTATCCCTTCTCAGATTCCCCCAAAATGGTGCTACCAACTGCTCCATGAAAAGAATCATGCAACCCTGTGAGATGAGTTAACACATCACCAATCAGGTTCTCAGGGAGTTTCTTTCTAATTTTTTTCTGAGGTTATTTCCTTTTCCACCCTAGCCTTCAATGTACTCCTAAATACCCTTCTCAGACAGCACAAAAACAGTGATACCAAAGAGCTGCCTCAACAGAAACGTTTAGCTCTATGAGATGAAGGCACACATCACAAAGGAGATTCTCAGAAAGTTTCTCTCCACTTTTTATCCTGAAAATATTTCCTTTCTCACCACCGGACTCTGGGCACTCCTGAATATCTTTTGCAGATTCCACATAAACAGTATTACTGAACTGCTCAATGAAAAGAAAAGTGTAACTCTGTGAGATGAATATACCCATCACAAAACAGTTTCTCAAAAAGCTTCTTTCTAGTTTACATCTGAAAATATTTCCTCTTTCACTATGGGTCACGATGTGCTCATAAATAACTCCTCTCAGATACCACAAAACAGTGATGCTGAACTGCTCAATCAACAAAATGTTAAGCTCCATGAGATGAATACACACATCACAGAACCATTTCTTGAAAATCTTCTCTCCAGTTTTTATCTTATAGACCTCTAGGAACTCTGGAATATCCCTTTGCAGATTCCTTAAAAACAGTGCTAGTAAACTGTTGAAAGAAAAAAATGGTGTAACTCGGTGTGATGAATTCAACCATCATAAAGAAATTTCTCAGAAAGCTTTTTTGTAGTTTGTATCTCAGGATATTTCCTTTTCCACCATCAGCTTCCATGCACTCATAAATAACCCTTCTGAGACACCACAAAAACAGTGCTACCAAACTGATCCATGAAGAGAATCCAGTAACACTGTGAGACGAATTAACACACCACAAATCAGGTTCTCAGAAAGCTTCTTTCCAGTTTTTATATAGTATATTTCCTTTGTCACCATCAGCTTCAATGCACTCCATAATATCCCTTTGCAGATTCCAAGAAAACAGTGTTAGCAAACTGCACAATGAAAAGAACAGTTTAACTCTGTGAGATGAATTCACACATCACAAAGTAGTTTCTCAGAATTATTCTTTTCGATTTTTATCTGAGGTTATTTCCTTTTACACCAGAGGCTTCAATGTGCCCCCAAATATTCCTTCTCAGACAACACAAAAACGGTGATGCCAAAGTGTTCCCTCAACAGAAATGTAAATCTCTATGAGATGAATGTGCACATCACAAGGGAGTTTCTCCAAAAGCTTCTCTCCAGTTGTAACCTGAAGAATTTTATTTTTTCACCTCACACCCCTAGGCACTCCAAAATATCCATCTGCAGATTCCACAAAACAGTGCTAACAAACTTCTCCATGAAAATAATGAGATAACTCTGTGGGATAAATTGATGCATCAAAAAGCAGTTTCTCAGAAAGCTTCTGTGTTTTTTTTATCTGAGGATATTTCCTTTTCCAGCATAGGCTTCAATGCGCTCCCAAATATCCCTTCTCTGACACCACAATGACAGTGATGCCAAAATGCTCCCTCAACAGAAACGTTTAGCTCTATGAGACGAATGTACACACAACAAAGGAGTTTCTCTGAAAGCTTCTCTTCAGTTTTTACCTGAAGAATTTTATTTTTCATCTTAAGCCTCTATGTGCTCCCAAATATCCCACTGCAGATTCCACAAAAACAGTGCTACCAAACTGTGCAATGAAAGGAATGGTTTACATCTGTGAGAAAAATTCACGCATTACAAAGTAGTTTCTCAGGAAGCTTCTTTCCAATTTTTATCTTAAGATATTTCCTTTTCCACCATAGATTTCAATGTACTCACAAGTATCCCTTCAAAGACACCACAAAAACTGTGATCTCAAAGTGCTCTCTCAACAGACACATTCAGCTCTATGTGATGAATGCACACATCACAAAGGAGTTTCTCAGAAAGTTTCTCTTCAATTTTAACCTGAAGATATTTCCTTTTCACCATTGGACTCTATGCGCTCCCGAATATCCTTTTGCAGATTCCAAAAAAACAGTGTTACCAAACTGCTCAATGAAAAGAAAGGTGTAACTCTGTAAGATGAATTCACCCACCACAAAGCAGTTTCTCAGAAAGCTTCTTTCTATCTTAAATCTGAGCATATTTCCTTTTTCACCTTGGGCTTCAATGCATTCCCAAATATCTCTTCTCAGATACCACAAAAACTGTGATGCCAAACTGCTCAGTCAACAGAAAGGTTAAACTCTATGAGATAAATAGACCTATCAAAAAACCGTTTGTTGCAAAGCTTCTCTCCAGTTTTTATATGAAATCATTTCCTTTTTCACTGTAGGCCTCTAGTAGCTCCTGAGTATCCCTTTGTAGATTTCATAAAAACAGTGCTACCACATTTCTCAAAGAAAAAAAAAGGTGTAACTCTGTGTGATGAATACACCCATCACAAAGAAATTTCTTGGAAAGCTTCTTTCTAGTTTTTGTCTGAGGATATTTCTTTTTCTACCATCCACTTCTTTCTAGTTTAAATATGAGGATATTTCCATTTTCAACTATGCAGATTCCATTAAAACAATGCAATCAATCTGTTCCATGAAAAGAATCATGTAACTCTGCGACATGAACTCAAAAATCACAAAGCAGTTTCTCAGAAGGCTTCTTTCTAGATTTTTTTCTAAAGATATTTCCTTGGTCACCATAGGCTTCAATGTGATGTGATATATCACTTCTGACAGTCCCCAAAAACAGTGCTACCAAACTACTCCATGAAAGGAATCGTGCAACTCTGTGAGATGAATTCACAAATTACAAAGCAGTTTCTCAGAAAGCTTCTTTCTAGTTTTTATCTGAGGATATGTCCTTTCTCACGTTAAGCTTCAATGTACTGCAAAATATGCCATTGCAGATTCCAAGAAAACACTGTTAACCTACTACTCAATAAAAAGCACAGTGTAACTCTGTGAGGTGAATTCACACATCACTATGCAGTTTCTCACAAAGCTGCTTTCTAGTTATTATTTGAGGATATTTCCTTTTTCACAATAGGCTAAAATGCACTCCCAAATATCCTATTGCAGATTCCACGAAAACAGTGTTAGCATACTGCTCAATGAAAAGAGCTGTGTAATTCTGTGAGATGAATTCACACATCACAAAGCAGTTTCTCAGAAAGCTTCTTTTTGGTTTTTATCTGAGTATACTTCCTTTCTCACAATAGAACCATAGGCTTTAATGCACTCCCAAGTATCCTATTATGGATTCCATGAAACCAGTGTTATCAGACTTCCCAGTGAAAACTACATTGTATCTCTGTGAGATGAATTCTCACATCACAAAGCAGGTTCTCAGAAAATTTCTTTCTAGTTTTTATCTGGGGATATGTCCTTTCTCACTATAGTCCTCAATGCACTCCCAAATCCTTTGCAGATTCCACAAAAGCAGTGTTAACAAACTGCTCAATGAAAAAAGAGGTGCCATCCTGTGAAATGAATTCACCCGTCACAAAGAACGTTCTCAGAAACCTTCTTTCAATATTTTATTTGTGGATATTTCCTTTTTCACCATACTCTTCATTTCAATCCAAAATATCCCTTATCGGATTCCCCAAAAACAGTGTTATGAAACTGCTTCAATAAAAGAATCATGTAACACATCAAAAAGCAGTTTATCAGAAAGTTTCTTTCTAGTTTTTATATGCAGATATTTTCTTTTAAACCATAGGCTTCAATGTGCTGCCAAATATCCCTTCTCATATACCATAAAAACAGTGATGCCAAAGTGCTCCCTCAACAGAAACGTTTAGCTCTTTGAGATGAATGCCCAAATCACAGAGGATTTTTTCTGAAACCTTCTCTCCAGTTTTCACCTGGAGAATTTTCTTTTTTCACCTTAGGCCTCTATGTGCTCGAAAATATCCCATTACAGATTCAACAAAACCAGTGTTACCAAACTGCTCAATGAAAAGAAAGATTCAATTCTGTGAGATGAACCCACCAAACTCAAAACGGTCTCTCAGAAAGCTTCTTTCTAGTTTTTATCTGAGGGTATTACCTTTTTCACCACAGGCTTCTCTGTGACTGAATATCCCTTTGTAGATTCCTCAGAATTAGGGTTAACATACTGCTCCATGAAAAAAGTAGTTACCTTTGGGAGACGAATTCACCCATCACAAATAAATTTCTCAGAAAACTCCTTTCTAGCTTTCATCTGTGCAGCATATTTACTTTTCCATTATCAGCCTCAATGTGTTCCCAAATATCCCTTCTCAGACACCACAAAAACAGTGATGCCAAACTGCTCAATCAACAAAATGGTTTATCTCTCTGAGGTGAATAAACACATCACAAAATAGTTTTTCAAAAACCTTCTCTCCAGTTTTTATCTGCAGATATTTCCGTTTTCACCATCAGCCTCTATGAACTCCCGAATATCCATTTGCAGATTCCCCAAATACAGTGCTACCAAACTGCTCAATAAAAAGAAAGGTGTAGCTCTGTGAGATGAATTCATGAATCACAAAGGAGTTTCTCATAAAGCTTCTTTCTAGTTTTTGTCGGAGGATGTTTCTTTTGTCACTGTAGGCCTACAGACTCTCCCAAATATCCCTTTGCAAATAGGAGGAAAGCAGTTTTAGCAAACTGCTCTATGAAAAGAAAAGTGTAACTCAGTGAGATGAACTCACACATAACAAAGAACTTTCTCAGAAAGCTTCTTTCTAGTTTTTATCTGAGTATATTTCGTTAGTCACCAAAGGCTTCAATGCGATCCAAAATATCCCGTCTGATTAAATATAGTGCTACCAAACTGATCCATGAAAAGGATCGTGTATCTCTGTGAGATGAATTAAAACATCACAAAACAGTTTCTCAGAGAGCTTCTTTCTAGTTTTTATATTAGGATATTTCTTTTATCACCATAGGTTTCAATGCACTCCTAAATATCCCATTGCAGATTCCAAGAAAACAGTGTTAGCAAACTGATCAGTCAAAAGAACAATATAACTCTGTGAGATAATTTACACATCAGAAAGCAGTTTCTGAGAAAGCTTCTTCTAGATTTTATGTGAGAATATTTTCTTTTTCAGCATAGGCCTCAAAATGCCCACAAATATCCCTTTGCAGATTCCAAAAAAAAAAAAAAAAACAGTGCTAACAAACTGCTACATTAAAAGAAATGTGCAACTCTGTGAGATGAGTTCACAAATCACAAAGTAGTTTCTCAGAAAGCTTCTTTTTGGTTTTTGTCTGAGGATATTTCCTTTGTCACCATAGGCTTCAATGCACTCTGAAATATCCTATTGCAGATTCCAAGAAAACAGTGTTATCAAATTGTTCAATGGAAACAACATTGTAACTCTGTGATATGAATTCACACATGATGAAGTAGTTTCGCAGAAATATTCTTTCTAGTTTTTAATTAGGGTTTTTCCTTTGTCTCCATAGGCTTTGATGTGACCCAAAAGATTCCTTCTCCGATTCCCCCAAAACAGTGCTAAAAACCTATTTCATGAAAAAAAAAATGTTGTAACTCTGTGAGATGAATTCACATATCATGAAGATGTTTCTCAGAAAACTTCTTTCTAGTTTTAATCTGAGGATATTTCCTTTTTCACCATTTTAATCAATGTGCTCCCCAATATCCCATAGCAGATTAAATGAAAAAAGTGTTAGCAAACTTTTCCATGAAAAGAATGGTGTAACGATGTGAGATGAATTCCCACATCAGATAGTATTTTAACAGAAAGCTTCTTTTCGGACTTTTATCTGTGAATATTTCCATTGTCACCATAGGCTTCAATGTACTCTGAAATATCCTGTTGCAGATTGTACGAAAAGTGTTATCAAACTGTTCAATGAAAAGAATGGTGAAACTCTGAAAGACGAGATAACGCATCACAAGGCAGTTTTTCAGATGGCTTCTTTCTAATTTTTATCTGAGGAAAGTTCATTTTTCATTATAGGTATCAAAGGGCTCCAGAATATCCAATTGCAGATTCCATGAAAACAGTGTTAGCAAACTGCTCCAAGAAAGGAAAGGTGTAACACTGTAAGATGAATTCACACATCATAAAGAACTTTCTCAGAAAGCTTCTTTCTAGTTTTGATCTGAGGATATTTCCTTTGTCACTGTAGGCTTCAATGCGATCCAAAATATCCCTTCTCAGATTCCCCAAAAACGGTTCTACCAAAGTGCTCCATGAAAAGAATCGTATAACTGTGTGAGGTGAATTAACACTTCACAAAGCAGTTTCTCAGAAAACTTCTTTCTAGTTTTAATATGAGGATACTTCCTTTTTCACCATAAGCTTCAAAGCATCCCAAAATACCCCTTTGTGGATTTCAAGAAAACAGAGTTAGCAAGCAGTGCAATGAAAAGAAAGGTGTAACTCTGTGTGATGAATTTACACATCACAAAGAAGTTTCTCAGAAAGATTATTTCTAGTTTTTATCTGATGATATTTTGTTTTTCACCATTGGCCTAAAAGCACTCAAAATGTCCCTTTGCAGATTCCACGAAAACAGAGTTTGCCAACTGCTCCATGAAAAGGGAGGTGTAACTCTGTGAGTTGAATTCACACATTACAAACCACTTTCTCAGAAAGATTATTTCTAGTTTTTACCTGAGGATATTTCCTTTGTCACCATAGGCTTCAATGCGGTCCAAAATATCACTTCTCAGATTCCCCAAAAACAGTGCTATCAAACTGCTCCATGAAAGGAATGGTGTAACTCTGTGAGATTAATTCACACATCACAAAACTGTTTGTCAAGAAACTTCTTTCTAGTTTTTATCTGAGGATAATTCCTTTGTCACCATACGCTTTAATGTGCTCCAAAATATGCTATTGCAGATTGCACAAAAACAGTGTTAGCAAAATCCTGAATGAAAAGAGCAATGTAACTCTGTGAGATTAATTCACACAACACAAACCAGTTTCTCAGAAAGATTCTTTCTAGTATTTATTGGGGAGGATATTTCTTTATTGACTATAGACCTCAATGCACTCCCATATATTCATTTGCAGATTCCTCGAAAATGGTGGGAGCAAACTGCTCGATGACAAGTAAGGTGTATCACTGAGAGGTAAATTCACACATCACAAACAACTTCCTCAGAAAGCTTCGTTCAATTTTTTATTTGAGGATATTTCCTTTTCCACCATAGGCTTCTTGTGCTCCCTAATATCCCTTCTCAGACACCACAAAAACAGTGATGCCGAAGTTTTCCCTCAACAGAATAATTTAACTCTATTAGATGAATGCACACATCACAAAAGAGTTTCTCAGAAAGCTTCTCTCCTGTTTTTGCCTGAAGATACTGCCTTTTTCACCATTGGACCATAGGCACTCCCGAATATCCCTCTGCAGATTCCACAAAAACAGTGTTACCCAACTGCTCGATGAATGGAAAGGTGTAACTCAGTGAGATGAATTCACAAATCACAAAGTAGTTTCTCAGAAAGTTTCCTTCTAGTTTTTGCCTGAGGATATTTCCTTTTTTGCCGTCGGCCTCAATGCACTCATGAATATCCCTGTACAGATTCCACAAAAATAGTGTTAACAAGCTGCTCCATGAAAATAAAAATGTAAATTTGTGAGGTGAATTCACACATCACAAAGCAGTTTCTCAGAAAGCTTCTTTTGGTTTTATCTGAGGATATTTCCTTAGTCACCGTAGGCTTCCATGCACTCCCAAATATCCTATTGCAGATTACCAAAAAACAGTGCTACCATGCTGTTCCATGAAAAGAAGGGTGTAATCCTTTGAAATGAATTCACACATCACAAAGCTCTTTCTCAGTAAGCTTCCTACTAGTTTTTTTCTGAGGATATCTTCTTTCTCACCATATTCCTCTATGCGCTCCTGAATATTCCCCTGCAGATTCCACAAAAAAAGTGTTAGCAAACTTCTCAAAGAAAACAACGCTGTAACTTTGTGAGATGAATCCATGTATCACAAATCAGTTTCACAGAAAGCTTCCTTTTGGTTTTTGTCTGAGGATAATTCCTTTGTCACCATAGGCTTCAATGTGATCCAAAGTATCCCTTGTCAGATTTCCTAGAAGCAGTGCTTCCAAACTGCTCCATGAAAAGAATCATGTAACTCTGTGAGATGAATTCACAAATCACAAGGAAGTTTTTCAGAAACGATATTTCTAGTTTTTATCTGAAGATATTTCCTTATTCACCATAAGACTCAAAGCGCTCAAAAATATTCCTTTGCAGATTCCATGAAAACAGTGTTACCAACGTGTTCCATTAAAAGAAAGGTGTAATTCTGTGAGATGAACTCACACATCAAAAAGAACTTTTTCAGAAATCTTCTTTCTTGTTTTTATCTGAGGATATTTCCTTTGTCACCATAAGCTTCAATTCGATGTAAATTAACACTTCTGAGATTCCCCAAAAACAGTGCTAACGAACGTTTCCAATAAAACAATTGTAACACTGTGAGATGAATTCACAAATCATAAGGCAGTTTCTAAGAAAGCTTCTTTCTAGTTTTTGTCTGAGGATATTTCCTTTGTCACCATAGGCTTCAATGTAATCCCAAATATCCTATTGTTGATTCCATTAAAACAGTGTTATCAAACTGCTCCAAGAAAATGATCGTGTAACTCTGTGAGATGAATACACACATTACAATGATGTTTCTCAGAAAGCTTCTTTCTAATTTTTATCTGAGGATATTTCCTTTTTCACCAGAGGTTTCAATGCGATAAAAATCTTTCCTTTGCAGATTCCCCACAAACAGTGTCAACAAACTGCTCCATAAAAAAAAGGTGTAACTCTGTGAGATGAATTCACACACAACAAAGCTGTTTCTCAGAAAGCTTCTTTCTAGTTTTTCTCTGATGATATTTGCTTTTTCACCATATTCCTCAATGCACTTCTGAATATCCTATTCAGTTTCCAGGAAAAAAGTGTTAGAAAACTTCTCAATGAAAAGAACAGTGTAACACTATAAGATGATTTCACACATCACAAAGTAGTTTTGCAGAAAGCTTCTTTTTGTTTTTTATGTGAGGATATATCCTTTGCAACCATAGGCTTCAATGCGCTCCAAAATACCCTATTGCAGATTCCATGAGAACAGTGTTATCCAACTGCTCAATGAAAACAATGGTATAATTCTGCAAGATGAATTCACACATAATAAAGAAGTTTCTCAGAATACTTCTTTATAGTTTTTACCTGACGATATTTCCTTGTTTAGAATAAGCCTCAGTGGGCTCCGAATTATCCCTTTGCAGATTCCATGAATACCATGTTGGTAAACTGCTCCATGAAAGGAAAAGTGTAACTCAGTGAGATGAATTCACAAATCAAAAGAAATAACTCAGAAAGCTTCTTTCTAGTTTTTATCTGAGGATATTTCCTTTGTCCCCATAGGCTTCACATTATGATAGAAAATAACCCTTCTCAGATTCCCCAAAAACAGTGCTACAAAACGGATCCATGAAAAGAATCATGTAACTCTCTGAGATGAATTAACACATTGCAAAGTGGTTTCTCAGAAAGCTTCTATCTTGTTTTTATAAGAGGATATTTCCTTTTTCACCCTAAGCTTCAATGTGCTCCACATATCAAATTGCAGGTTCCAAGGAAACAGTGTTAGCAAACAGCCCAATGAAAATAACTGTGTAACACTGTGGGTTGAATTCACACATCACTAAGCAGTTTCTCAGAAGGATTATTTGTAGATTTTTTCTGAGGATATTTCCTTTGTCACCATAGGCTTCAACGCCATCTAAAATATCCCTTCTCAGATTCCCCTAATCAGTACTACCAAACTTTGTCATCAAAATAAAGTGTACTCTGTGAGGTGAATTCACACATCACTAAACAGTTTCACAGAAGCTTCTTTTTGGTTTTTGTCTGAGGATATTTTGTTTGTCATCCGAGGCTTCAATACACTCTGAAAAATCTTACTGCAGATTCCACAAAAGCATTGTTAGCAAACTGCTCCACAAAAGGAGTGGTGCAACTCTGTGAGATGAATTCACACATCACAAAGCAGTTTCTCAGAAAGCTTCCTTCTAGTTTTTAGCTGCGGATATTTTCCTTTTCACCACAGGTCTCAATTTGTTCCCAATTATCACTTTGTAGATCCAACAAAAACGGTGTAAGCAAACTGCTCCATGAAAAGAAACGTGTTACTCTGAGAGATGAAAACACACACCACAAAGACGTTTCTCAGAAAGCTTCTTGCTAGTTTTTATCTGATTACATTTCCATATGTCATGCATTAGCTTCAATGTGATTCAAAAATCCCTTCTCAGATCCCCATAAACAGTGCTACCAAACTGCTGCATGAAAAGAATGGTGTAACTCTGTACGATGAATTCACACAACAGAAAGATGTTTCTCAGACTGCTTCTTTCTGGATTTTATCTGAGGATATTTACTTTTTCTCCATATTCCTCAAAGGTCTCTGGGATATCCCATTGCAGATTCCCCGAAAAATGTGTTAGCAAACTTCTCAATGAAAAGAATGGGGTAACACAGTGAGATGATTTCACACCTCACAAAACAATTTCACAGAAAGCTTATTTTTGATTTTTATCTGAGGATATTTCCTCTTTTACCATAGGCATCAATGTGCTACCAAATATCCCTCTACAGATTCCTTGAAAACAATGTGAGCAAAACGGTTCCAAAAAAGGAAATGTGTAACTCTGTGAGATTAATTCACACATCACAAAGAAGTTTCTCAGAAAGCTTCTTTCTAGTTTTTATCTGAGGATATTTCTGTTGTCACAATAGGCTTCAATGCAATTCAAAATATGCCTTCTCACATTCCCTAAAAACAGTGCTACCAAACTGCTCCACGAAAAGAGTGTTGTAACTCTGTGGGATGAATTCACACATCACAAAGCAGTTTCTCGGAAAGCCTCTTTCTAGTTTTTCTCTGAGGATATTTCCTTTTTCAACATAGGCCTCACCTCGCTCCCAAATATCCCTTTGTTTGTTCCATGAAAACAGAGTTAGCAAACTGATCCAAGAAAAGGCAGGTGTTACTCTAAGAGATGAGTACATACATAATAAAGAAGTTTCTCAGAAAGATTTTTCTAGTTTCATTTGAGGATATTTCCTTTGTCACCATAGGCTTCAATGTGATCGAAAATATTCCTTTTCAGAGTCCCCAAAAACAGTGATACCAAACTGTTCCATGACAACAATTGTGTAACACTGAAAGATGAATTCATATATAACAAAGCGGTTTCTCAGTAAGCTTCTTTCTGGTTTTTATCTGAGGATATTACCTTTTTCACCATATTCCTCAATGAGCTTCAAAATATCTCTTAGTAGAATCCAGGAACAAAGTGTTAGCAAACTTCTCAATGAAAAGAACGGTGTAACTCTATGAGATGATTTGACACATCACAAAACAGTTTCACAGAATGATCCTTTTTGTTTTTTTATCTGAGGATATTTCCTTTGTCACAATAGACTTCAATGTGCTCCCAAATATTCTATTGCAAATTCCAAGAAAACAGTGTTAGCAAACTGCTCAATGAAAATGACAGTGTAAGTCTGTGAGAGGAATTCACACATTGCAAAGCACTTTCTCAGAATTCTTCTTTCTCTTTTTTGTTAGAGGATATTTCCTTTTCCACTATAGGCCCCAATGAGCTCCCATATATCCCTTTGAAGTTTCCATGATAGCAGTGTTATCAAACTGCTCAATGAAAAGAATGGTGCAACTCTGTGTGATGCATTCACACATCACATAGCAGTTTCTGAGATAGCTTCTTTATAGTTTTTATCTGAGGATAATTTGTTTTTCAAGATTGTCCTCAATGTGTTCTCAAATATCCCTTTGCACATTCCACAAAACCAGTGTTAGAAAACTGCTCCATTTAACTCTGTGAGATGAATTCCCATATCAAAAAGCAGTGTCTTAGAAACCTTCTTTCTAGTTTTTATCTGAGGATATGAAATTTTTCACCATAGCCCTCAATGTCCTCCCAATCATCCCTTTGCAGATTCCATGAAAACATTGTTATAAAACTGCTCTATGAAAAGATTGGTGTAACTCTGTTAGATGAATTCACACATCACAAAGAACTTTCTCAGAAAGCTTCTTTCTAGTTTTTATCCGCGGATATTTCATTTGTCACCACAGCTTTCAATGTGATCCAAAATATCCCTTCACAGATTCCATAAAAACAGTGCTAGCAAAATGATCCATGAAAAGAATCATGTAACTCTGAGAGACGAATTAACACATTAGAAATCAGTTCATATGAAAACTTCTTTCTCGTATTTATCTGAGGATATTTCCTATTTCACGATAGGACTGATTGCACTACCAAATGTACCTTTGCAGATTTCAGGAAAACAGTGTTAGAAAACTGCTCCGTGAAAAGAAAGGCGTAACTCTGTGATATAAATTCACACATCACAGGGAACTTTCTCAGAAAGCTTCTTCCCTGTTTTTATCTGAGTTTATTTCCTTTGTTAGGATAGGCTTCAATGCCATTCAAAATATTCCTCTCAGATTCCCCAAAAACAGTGCTACCAAACTGCTCCATGAAAACAGTTCTGGTACTCTGTGAATACAAAGCTGTTTCTCAAAAAGCTTTCTTCTATTTGATATTGGAGGATATTTCCTTTTTCACCATATTCCTCAATGCCCTCCCAAATATCCCATTGAAGGTTAAACGAAAAAAGTGTTAGTAAACTTTTCAATGAAAAGAATGGTGTAACTCTCTGAGTTGAATTCAGACATCACAAAGCAGTTTCTCAGAACGCATTTTTCTAGTATTTATCTGAGAATGTTTCCTTTTTCACTATAGGTCTCAATGAGCTCCCAAATATCCCTTTGCAGATTCCATGAAAACTGTGTAATCAAACTGATCAATGAAAAGAACAGTGTAATTCTCTGAGATGAAGTGACATTTCACAAAAAACTTTCTCAGAAAGGTTCTTTCTGGTTTTTATCTGTGGATTTTTCTTTTGTCACCTTAGTCTTCAGTAAGATACAAAATATCCCTTCTCAGATTCCCCAAAAACAATTCTACCAATCTGATCCATGAAAAGAATCATGTGACTCTGTGAGATGAATTAACACAGCACAAAGTGGTTTCTCAGAAAGCTTCTTTCTAGTTTTTTTTCTTAGGATATTTCCTTTGTCACCATAAGCTTCAACATGCTCCAAAATATCCCATTGCAGATTCCAAAAAACAGTGGTGGAAAACTGCTCAATGAAAAGAACAGTGTAATTCTGTTAGATGAATTCACACATCACAAACGAGTTTCTCAGAAAGCATATTTTTGGTTTTATATGAGGATATTTTCTTTGTCACCATAGGCTTCAATGTGCTCCAAAATGCAATATTGCAAATTCCATGAAAACAGTGTTATCAAAATTCTCAATGGAAAGAATCGTGTTACTCTGTGAGATGAATTCAAAAGTCACAAAGCAGTTTCTCAGAAACCTTCTTTCTACTTTTTATATGAGGATATTTTCCTTTTCATTGTACGTCTCAATATGCTCCCAAATATCCCTTGGCAGATTCCACGAAAACAGTCTTAGCAAACTGCTCCATGAAAAGAAAGGTGGAACTCTTTGAGGTGAATTCACACATCACAAAGAACTCTCTCTGAAAACTTCTTTCTAGTTTTTATGTGAAGATATTTCTTTTGTCACCATAGGCTTCAATGAGATCCAAAATATCCTTTCTCAGATTCCCCAAAAACTGTGATACCAAACTGATTCATGAGAAGAATCATGTATCTCTGAGAGATGAATTAACACATTGCAAAGCAGTTTCTAAGAAAACTACTTTCTCATTATATCTGAGGATATTTCCTTTTTCACTATAGGCCTCAATGTGCTCCCAAATATCACATTGCAGATGTCACGAAACCAGTGTTACCAAACTGCTCCATGGAAAGAAAAGTGTAACTGTGTGAGATGAATTCACACATGCCAAAGTAGTTTCTCCGAAAGCTTCTTTCTAGTTGTTATCTAAGAATATTTCCTTTTTCACTATAGGCCTCAATGTGCTCCATATTATAACATTGCAGATTCCATGAAAACAGTGTTAGGGAACTGCTTTATGAAAAGAAAGGATTATTCTGTGAGATGAATTCACACATCACAAGGGACTTTCTCATTAAGCATTCTAATTTTTAACTGAGGGTATTTCCTTTCCCACCATCGGCTTCCATGCCCTTCCAAATATTCCTTCTCAGACACCACCTAAACAGTGATGCCAAACTGCTCTCTCAACAAAAAGCTTTACATCTATGAGATGAATGATCACATCACAAAGTAGTTTTCATGAACTTTCTCTCCTGCTTTTACCTGAAGACATTTCCTTTTTCAACATTGGCCTCTATTTGCTTCCAAATATGCCTTGCATATTCCACGAAAATGTTGCTAACAAACTGCTCAATGAAAAGAAAGATTTAACTCAGTGAGATGAATTCTCCCATCACAAAACAGTCTCTCAGAAAGCTTCATTCTAGTTTTATCTGAGGGTATTTCCTTTTTCATCATAGGCTTCTCTGCACTCCGAATATAGTTTTGTACATAACACAAAACCAGGGTTACCAAACTGCTCAATGAAAAGAACGGTTTATCTCTGAAAGATGAATTCACCCAGTACAAATAAATCTCTCAGAAAACTCCTTTCTAGTTTTTGTCTTTGCATATTTACTTTTCCACCATCAGCCTCAATGCTCTCTCAACTATAGCTTCGCAGACACCACAAAAACAGTGATGAAAAACTGCTCAATCAACAAAATGGTTTATCTCTATGAGATGAATCCACACATCATAAAAAAGTTTCTCAAATCCTCCTCTCCAGTTTTTATCTGAAGATGTTTTCTTTTTCACAATAGTCTTCTATGTGCTCCAGAAAATCTCTTTGGAGATTCCCCAGAATGAGTGCTACCAAACTGCTCAATGAATACAAAGGTGTAACACTATGAGATGAATTCACCCATCACAACGCATTTTCTCTAAAGCTTTTTTCTAGTTTTCCTTTTTAACCATAGGTCTCAAAGTGCTCCCAATTATCCCTTTGCAGATTCCACAAAAACAGTGTTAGCTAACTGCTCCATTAAAAGAAAGGTGTATCTCAGTGAGATGAATTCATGTATCACAAAGAGCTTTCTCAGAAGGTTTCTTTCTAGTTTTTATCTGAGGATATTTCTTTTGTCACAATAGGTTTCAATGTGATCAAAAATATCCCTTCTCAGGTGTACCAAAAACAGTGCTACCAATCTGCT
>NC_045452.1:66455423-66482971 GCF_002776525.5 Piliocolobus tephrosceles
TGTAGGTTGCCTGTTCACTCTGATGGTAGTTTCTTTTGCTGTGCAGAGGCTCTTTAGTTTAATCATATCCCATTTGTCAATTTTGGCTTTTGCTGCTGTTGCTTTTGGTGTTTTAGACATGAAGTCCTTGCCCATGCCTATGTCCTGAACGGTACTACCTAGGTATTCTTCTAGGGTTTTTATGGTATTAGGTCTAACATTTAAGTCTCTAATCCATCTTGAATTAATTTTCGTATAAGGAGTAAGGAAAGGATCCAGTTTCAGCTTTCTACTTATGGCTAGCCAATTTTCCCAGCACCATTTATTAAATAGGGAGTCCTTTCCCCATTTCTTGTTTCTCTCAGGTTTGTCAAAGATCAGGTGGCTGTAGATGTGTGGTTTTATTTCTGAGGACTCTGTTCTGTTCCATTGGTCTATATCTCTGTTTTGGTACCAGTACCATGCTGTTTTGGTTACTGTAGCCTTCTAGTATAGTTTCAAGTCTGGTAGCGTGATGCCTCCAGCTTTGTTCTTTTGACTTAGAATTGCCTTGGGAAACTCGTTGGTAGCTTGATGGGCATGGCATTGAATCTATAAATAACTTTGGGCAGTATGGCCATTTTCACAATATTGATTCTTCCTATCCATGAGCATGGTATGTTCTTTCATTTGTTAGTGTCCTCTTTTATTTCACTGAGCAGTGGTTTGTAGTTCTCCTTGAAGAGGTCCTTTTCATCCCTTGTAAGTTGGATTCCTAGGTATTTTATTCTCTCTGAAGCAATTGTGAATGGAAGTTCATTCATGATTAGGCTCTCTGCTTGTCTGTTACTGGTGTATAAGAATGCTTGTGATTTTTGCACATTAATTTTTTATCCTGAGACTTTGCTGAAGTTGCTTATCAGCTTAAGGAGATTTTGGGTTGAGACAATGAGGTTTCCTATATATACAATCATGTCATCTGCAAACAGGGACAATTTGACTTCTTCTTTTCCTAACTGAATACCCTTGATTTCTTTCTCTTGTCTGATTGCCCTAGCCAGAACTTCCAACAATATGTTGAATAGGAGTGGTGAGAGAGGGCATCCCTGTCTTGTGCCAGTTTTCAAAGGGATTTTTTCCTGTTTTTGCCCATTCAGTATAATATTGGCTGTGGGTGTGTCATAAATAGCTCTTATTATTTTGAGGTACGTTCCATCAATACCGAATTTATTGAGCGTTTTTAGCATGAAGGGCTGTTGAATTTCGTCAAAAGCCTTTTCTGCATCTATTGAGATAATCATGTGTTTCTTGTCTTTGGTTCTGTTTATATGCTGGATTACATTTATTGATTTGCGAATGTTGAACCAGCCTTGCATCCTAGGGATGAAGCCCACTTGATCATGGTGGATAAGCTTTTTGATGTGCTGCTGAATCTGGTTTGCCAGTATTTTATTGAGGATTTTTGCATCGATGTTCATCAGGGATATTGGTCTAAAATTTTCTTTTTTTGTTGTGTCTCTGCCAGGCTTTGGTATCAGGATGATGTCGGCCTAATAAAATGAGTTCGGGAGGATTTCCTCTTTTTCAATTGATTGGAAGAGTTTCAGAAGGAATGGTACCGGCTCCTCTTTGTACCTCTGGTAGAGGTAGAATTCAGCTGTGAATCCATCTGGTCCTGGACTTTTTTCCGTTGGTAGACTATTAATTATTGCCTCAATTTCAGAGCCTGCTCTTGGTCTATTCAGGGATTCAACTTCTTCCTGGTTTAGTCTTGGAAGAGTGTAAGTGTCCAGGAAATTATCCTTTCCTTCTAGATTTTCTTGTTTATTTGCATAGAGGTGTTTATAGTATTCTCTGATGGTAGTTTGTTTTTCTGGGGGTCGTTGGTGGTATCCCCTTTATCATTTTTAATTGCGTCTATTTGATTCTTCTCTCTTTTCTTCTTTATTAGTCTTGCTAGCGGTCTGTCAATTTTGTTGATTTTTTTCAAAAACCAACTCCTGGATTCATTGATTTTTCGGAGAGTTTTTTGTGTCTCTATCTCCTTCAGTACTGCTCTGATCTTAGTTATGTCTTGCCTTCTGCTAGCTTTTGAATGTGTTTGCTATTGCTTCTCCAGTTCTTTTAATTGTCATGTTAGAGTGTCAATTTTAGATCTTTCCAGCTTTCTCTTGCGGGCATTTAGTGCTATAAATTTCCCTCTACACACTGCTTTAAATGTGTCCCAGAGATTCTGGTATGTTGTATCTTTGTTCTCATTGGTTTCAAAGAATATCTTTATTTCTGCCTTCATTTCGTTATGTACCCAGTAGTCATTCAGGAGCAGGTTGTTCAGTTTCCATGCAGTTGAGCAGTTTTGATTGAGTTTCTTAGTCCTGAGTTCTAGTTTGATTGCACTGAGGTCTGAGAGACAATTTGTTATAGTTTCTGTTCTTTTACATTTGCTAAGGAGTGCTTTACTTCCAATTATGTGGTCAATTTTGGAATAAGTGCGATGTGGTACTGAGAAGAATGTATATTCTGTTGATTTGGGGTGGAGAGTTCTATAGATGTCTATTAGGTCCGCTTGGTGCAGAGATGAGTTCAATTCCTGGATATCCTTGTTAACTTTCTGTCTCGTTGATCTGTCTAATGTTGACAGTGGAGTGTTGAAGTCTCCCATTATTATTGTATGGGAGTCTAAGTCTCTTTGTAAATCTCTAAGGACTTGCTTTATGAATCTAGGTGCTCCTGTATTGGGTGCATATTTAGGATAGTTAGCTCTTCCTGTTGGATTGATCCCTTTACCATTATGTAATGGCCTTCTTTGTCTCTTTTGATCTTTGATGGTTTAAAGTCTATTTTATCAGAGACTAGTATTGCAACCCCTGCTTTTTTTTGTTCTCCATTTGCTTGGTAGATCTTCCTCCATCCCTTTATTTTGAGCCTATGTATGTCTCTCCATGTGAGATGGGTCTCCTGAAGACAGCAGACAGATGGGTCTTGACTCTTTATCCAATTTGCCAGTCTGTGTCTTTTAATTGGAGCATTTAGACCATTAACATTTAAGGTTAATATTGTTATGTGTGAACTTGATCCTGCCATTATGATATTAACTGGTTATTTTGCTCGTTAGTTGATGCAGTTTCTTCCTAGGCTCGATGGTCTTTACATTTTGGCATGTTTTTGCAATGGCTGGTACCAGTTGTTCCTTTCCATGTTTAGGGCTTCCTTCAGGGTCTCTTGTAAGGCAGGCCTGGTGGTGACAGATTCTCTCAGCATTTGCTTATCTGTAAAAGATTTTATTTCTTCTTCACTGAGGAAACTTAGTTTGGCTGGATATGAAATTCTGGGTTTAACATTCTTTTCTCTAAGAACGTTAAATATTTGCCCCCACTCTCTTCTGGCTTGTAGCGTTTCCGCTGAGAGGTCTGCTGCTAGTCTGATGGGCTTCCCTTTATGGGTAACCGGACCTTTCTCTCTGGCTGCCCTTAAGAATTTTTCCTTCATTTCAACTTTGGTGAATCTGGCAATTATGTGTCTTGGAGTTGCTCTTCTCAAGGATTATCTTTGTGGTGTTCTCTGTATTTCCTGTATTCAAATGTTGGCCTGCCCTGCTAGGTTGGGGAAGTTCTCCTGGATGATATCCTGAAGAGTGTTTTCCATCTTGGTACGGTTTTCCCCCTCACTTTCTGGCACCCCACTCAGATGTAGATTTGATCTTTTTACATAATCCGATACTTCTTGCAGGCTTTGTTCATTTATTTTTCTTCTTTTTTCTTTTGGTTTCTCTTCTCACTTCATTTCATTTATTTGATCCTCAATCACTGATACTCTCTTCCAGTTGATCGAGTCAGTTACTGAAGCTTGTGCATTTGTCACGTATTTTTCGTGTCATGGTTTTCATCTCTGTCATTTCATTTATGGCCTTCTCTGCATTAATTACTCTAGCTATCAATTCTTCCACTCTTTTTTCAAGATTTTTAGTTTCTTTACGCTGGGTACGTAATTCCTCCTTTAGCTCTGAGAAGTTTGATGGACTGACGCCTTCTTCTCTCATCTCGTCAAAGTCATTCTCTGACCAGCTTTGATCCGTTGCTGGTGATGAGCTGCACTCCTTTGCAGGAGGAGATGCGCTCTTATTTTTTGAATTTCCAGCTTTTCTGCCCTACTTCTTCCCCATCTTTATGGTTTTCTCTGCTTCTGGTCTTTGATGATGGTGACGTACTGATAGGGTTTTGGTATAGGTGTTCTTCCTGTTTGATAGTTTTCCTCCTAATAGTCAGGACCCTCAATTGTAGGTCTGTTGGAGATTGCTTGAGGTCCACTCCAGACCCTGTTTGCCTGGGTATCAGCAGCAGAGGTTGCAGAAGATAGAATATTGCTGAACAGTGAGTGTACCTGTCTGATTCTTACTTTGGAAGCTTCCTCTCAGGGGTGTACTCCACCCTGCGTGGTGTGGGGTGTCAGACTGCGCCTAGTGGGAGATGTCTCCCAGTTAGGCTACTCAGGGGTCAGGGACCCACTTGAGCAGGCAGTCTGTCCGTTCTCAGATCTCTACCTCCGTGTTGGGAGATCCACTGCTCTCTTCAAAGCTGTCAGACAGAGTCCTTCAGGTCTGCATAGGCCTCTGCTGCTTCTCCTGTTGTATTTTAGCTGTGCCTTGTCCCCAGAGGTGGAGTCTACAGAGACAGGCAGGTTTCCTTGAGCTGCTGTGAGCTCCACCCAGTTTGAGCTTCCCAGCAGCTTTGTTTACCTACTTAAGCCTCAGCAATGGCAGGCGTCCCTCCCCCAGCCTCGCTTCTGCCTTGTGGTTAGATCACAGACTGCTGTGCTAGCAATGAGGGAGGCTTCATGGCTGTGGGACCCTCCCGGCCAGGTGTGAGTATAGTCTCCTGGTGTGCCCGTTTGCTTAAAGTGCAGTATTGGGGTGGGAATTACACGATTTTTCAGGTGTTGTGTGTCTCAATTCACCTGGCTAGGAAAAGGGATTCCCTTCCCCCTTGTGCTTCCCAGGTGAGGCAATGCCTCGCCCTGCTTCAGCTCTCGCTGGTCGGGCTGCAGCAGCTGACCAGCACCGATTGTCCGGCACTCCCCAGTGAGATGACCCCAGTACCTCAGTTGAAAATGCAGAAATCACCAGTCTTCTGTGTTGCTCGCACCAGGAGTTGTAGACTGGAGCTGTTCCTATTCGGCCATCTTGCCCTATCTAGTTTCTAATCTGAGCATATTTCCTTTGTCACCATAGGCTTCACTGTAATCCAAAATATCCCTTCTCAGATTCCCCAAATACAGTGCTACCAAACTGCTCCATGAAAAGAATCATGTAAGTCAGTGACATGAATTCATGCATCACAAAGTAGTTTCTCAGGAAGCTTCTTTATTGTTAATATCTGAGGGTATTTGCTTTTTCACTATAATACTCAATGCGCTCCCAAATATCTCTTTGCGGATTCCATGAAAGCAGTGTTAGCAAACTGCTGCATAAAAAGAAAGGTGTAACTCTGTGAGATGAATTCAGACATCACAGATAACTTTCTCAGAAAGCTTCTTTCTAGTTTTTATCTGAGGATATTTCCTGTGTCACCATAGGCTTCAATGCATGGCAAAATATCACTTCGCAGATTCCCCAAAAACACTGCTACCAAACGGATCCATGAAAAGGATCCTGTAACTCAGTGAACGGAATTAACACATCACAAATAGGTTTCTGAGAAAGCTTCTTTATGATTTTCATATGAGGATATTTCATTTGTCACCATAAGCTTCAATGCACTCCAAAATATCCCGTTGCAGATTCCAAGAAAACAGTGGTAGCGAAGTGTTCTATGAAAATAACTGTGTAACTCTGTGAGATCAATTCACACATCACTCAGCAGTTCCTCAGAAAGTTCCTTTCTAATATTTGTTGGAAGATATTTCTTTTGTCACCATAGGCCTGAAAGCAATCCCAAATATCCCTTTGCAGATTCCATGAAAACAGTGTTAGCATACTGCTACATGAAAAGAAAGGTGTAAATCTGTGAGAAGAATTCACACTTTACAAAGCCTTTTCTCAGAAAGCTTCTTTCTGGTTTTTGTCTGAAGATATTTTCATTGTCACCATAGGCTTCAAAGCACACCCAAATATCATTTTGCAGATTTCACAAAAACAGTGTTAGTAAAGTTTTCCAAGAAAAGAATCATGTAACTATTTGAGGTAAATTCACACAACACCAAATGTTTCTCAGAAAGCTTCTTTCTAGCTTTATCTGGAGATATTTCCTTTGTCACCTTAGGCTTCAATGTGATCCAAAATATCTCTTTTCAGATTCAACAATAACACGGCTACCAAACTGCTCCATGAACAGAATGGTGTAACTGTGTGAGATGAATTCACACATCAGAAGGTTTCTTCTCAGAAAGCTTCTTTCTAGTTTTTATCCGAGGATTTTTTCTTTTTCATCATATTCTTCAATGCGCTCTGGAATATTCCTACACACATTCCATGAAAAAAGTGTTAGCAAACATCTCAAAGAAAAGAACAGTGTAATTCTGTGACATAAATTCACACATCATGAAGAAGTTCCTCAGAATGATTCTTTCAGCACTTTATCTGAGGATATTTCTCTTGTCACCATGGGCTTCAATGCAATCCAAATTATCCCTTCTCTAATACCCCAAAAATAGTGTAACCAAACTTCTGCATGTAAAGAATCATATAACTCTGAGAGATGAATTCACAAATCACAAGTCAGTTTCTCAGTAAGCTTCTTTCTATGTTTTGTGTGAAGATATTAACTTTTTCACCTTTTACCTCAATGTGCTCATGAATATCCCTTTGTAGATTCAAGGAAAATAGTGCTATCGAAGTGCTCTATGAAAAGAAAGGTGTAAACCCTTGAGATGAATTCACACATAACAAAGCAGTTGCACAGAAAGTTTCTTTTTGGTTTTTATCTAAGGATATTTCCTTTGTCACTATAGGCTTCAATGTACTTCTAAATATCCTATTGCAGCTCCTCGAAAACAGTGTTACCAAACTGCTCAATGAAAAGTACAGTGTAGCACTGTAAGATGAATTCACACATCACAAATCTGTTTCTCCGAAAGATTCTTTCTAGTTTTTATCTAGGGATATTTCATTTTTCACTATAAGCCTCAAGGTGCTCCAGAAGATCCCTTTGCAGATTCCACGAAAGCAGTGTTAGCAAACTGCTCCATGAAAAGAAAGGTGCAAATCTGTGAGATGAAACCACACATCACAAAGCAGTTTCTTGGAAGCTTCTTTCTAGTTTTTATCTGAGTTTTTCCTTTGTCAACATAGACTTCAATGCTATCCAAAATATTCCTTCTCAGATTCCCCAAAAACAGTGCTACCAAACTGCTCCATGAAAAGAAATGTGTAACTCTGTGAGATGAATTCAAAAATCACACAGTAGTTTCTCTAAAAGCTTCTTACTAATTTTTGTCTGAGAATAATTCTTTTTTCACCATAAGCTTCAATGCACTGAGAAATACACCATTGCTGATTTCAACAAAACAGTGTTAGCAAACTACCTAATGAGAAGAACAGTTTAACTCTGTGAGATGAATTCATACATCACAAAGAAGTTTCTCAGAGAACTTCTTTTTGGTGTTTATTTGAGGATATTTCCTTTTTCACTACAGGCCTGAATGCATTCCCAAATATTGCTTTGCAGATTCTCTGGAAACAGTGTTAGCAAACTGCACCATGGAAAAAGTGGTGTAACTCTGTGAGAGAATTCAAATATCACAAAGAACTTTCTCAGAAAGCTTCTATCTAATTTTTATCTGGGGATATTGCCTTTGTCACCCTCGGTCAATGCTATCCAAAATATCCCTTCTCAAATTCACCAAAAAACAATGCTACAACACTGATCTATGAAAAGAACTGTGTAACTCAGTGATTCAAATTAACACAACATGAAGCAGTTTCTGAGAAATCTTCCTTCTAGTTTTTATATTATGTTATTTCCTTTGTCACCAAAACGTCCAAAGTACTCTGAAATATCCCATTGCAGATTCCAAGAAAAGTGTGCTAGAAAATTGCTCAATGGAAAGAACAGTGTAACTCTGTGAGATGAATTCACATACAACAAAGCACTTTCTCAGAAAGTTTCTATCTTGTCTTAATCAGAGGATATTTCCTTTCTCACCACAGACCTCAATGCACTCCAAAATATCCCTTTACAGATTCCCCAAAAACAGTGCCAGAAAACTGCTCCACGAAAGGAGCAGTTTCTGAGAAACTTTCCTTCTAGTTTTTCTCTTAGGATATTTCCTTTGTTACCATATGCTTCAATGCGCTTCAAAATATCCTATTGCATACTCCATGAAAACAGTGCTAGCAAAATGCTCAATGAAAAGAACGTTGTAACTCCTTGAGAAAAATTCACATCACAAAGCATTTTCTCAGAAAGTTTTCCAGTTTTTATTTGAGGATATTTCCTTTCCTACCATAGACTTCAATGTGCTCCAAAATATCCCTTTGGAGATTCCACAAAAACAGTGTTAGCATACTGCTCAATGAAAAGAATGGAGTAACTCTGTGAGATAAAATCACATCACATAGCAGTTTCTCAGAAAATGTCTTTCTAGTTTTTATCTTAGTCTATTCCCTTTTCACCATAGGCCTGAATGTGCTCCCAAATAACTCTTTGCAGATTCCATGACAACTATGCTAGCAATCTGCTCCATGAAAAGCAAGGTGTAACTCTGTGAGATGAAATCACACATCACAAAAAACTTTCTCAGAAGGTTTCTTTGTAGTTTTTATCTGAGGATATTCCCTTTGTCACCATAGGCTTCAATGTGATCGAAAATATCCCTTCTCAGATTCCCCATAAACAATGACACCAAACTGATACATGAGAACAATCATGTAACTCTGTGAGATGAATTCACAAATCACATAGCAATTTTTCAGAAAGCTTCTGTCTAGTTTTTACTGGAGGATATTTTCTTTGCCACCATAGGTTTCAATGCCATCCAAATTATACATTCGCAGATTTCCAAAAAAACAGTGCTGCCAAACTGATCCATGAAAAGAATCGTGTAACTCTGTGAGATGAGTTAACACTTCAGACAGCAACTTTCTTGTTTTTATGTGAGCATATTTCCTTTGTCACAATAAGCTTCAATGCACTCCAAAATAGACCAATGCAGATTACAAGAAAAAAGTGTTAACAGACTAATCAATGAAAGGAACAGTGGAAATCTTTAGATAAATTTACACAACACCATGCAGTTTCTTAGAAAGCTTCTTTCTACCTTTTATATGAGGATATTCTGTTTTTCACTATAGATCTGACTGCAGTCCCAAATGTCCCTGTGCAAAGTCCACGAAAACAGTGTTAGCAAACTGCTTACTGAAAAGAATGGCATAACTCTAACAGATGAATTCACACATCACAAATCGGAATCTCAGAAAGCATCTTTCTACTTTTTATACGAGGATCTTTCCTTTGGCAACATAGGCATCAAAGTGCTCCCAAACATATCTTTGCAGATTCCATGAAAACAGTGTACACAAACTTCTCCATGAAAGGAAAGAAGTACCTCTGTGCAATGAATTTACACATCTCAAGAACTTTCTCAGAAAGTTTCTATCTTGCTTTTATCTGAGAATATTTCTTTTGTCACCATAGACTTTGATGTGATACAAAATATCCTCTCTCAGATTCGCCAAAACCAGTGCTACCATACTGCTCCTTGAAAAGAGTCGTGTAACTCTGGGAGATTAATTAACACATCACAAAGCAGTTTCTCAGAAAGCTTCCTTCTAGTGTTTGTCTGAGGATATTTCCTTTGGCACCATAGGCTTCAATGCACTCCAAAATATTGCAATGAAGATCCCAAGAACAATGTTTTAGTTAACTGCTCAATGAAAAGAACAGTGTAACACTGTGAGAAGAATTCACTGGTCACAAATTATTTTATCTGAAAGCTTCTTTCTAGTTTTTATATGAGGATATTCAGTTTTTCACCATAGGCCTCATGAACTCCCATATATCCCCTGGCAGATTCCGCGAAAACAGTGTTAGCAAACTACTCAATGAAAAGAACGGTGTAACATTTTTGAGATGAATTCACAGATCACAATGCAGTTTCTCAGAAACCTTCTTTCTAGTTTTTTTTTTTTTTTTTTCAAAAATACTTTCTTTTTCACCATAGGCCACAATATGCTCCCAAATATCCCTTTGCAGATTTCACGAACACTGGGTTAGCAAACTGCTCCTTGAAAAGAAAGGTGTAACTCTGTGAGTTGAAATCACACATCACAAAGAACTTTCTCAGAAAACTTCTTTGTAGTTTTTATCTCAGGATTATTCCTTTGTCACCATAAGCTTCAAGGCGGTCCAAAATATCCCTTCTTAGATTGCCCCAAAACAGTGCTACCCAACTGCTCCATGAAAAGTTTCATGTAACTCTGTGACATGAATTCACAAATTACGAAGCGGTTTCTCAGAAAGCTTCTTTGTAGTTTTTGTCTGAGGTTGCTGCTTTTTTCACCGTAAACTTCAATGCACTTCGAAATATCCCATTGCAGATTCCCCGAAAACAGGGTTTAGAAAGTGTTTAATGAAGAGAAATGTGAAGCTCTATCAGATGAATTCACATATCACAAAGCAGTTTCACAGAAAGCTTCTTTCTAATTTTTATACAAGGGTATTTCCTTTGTCACCATAAACTTCAATGCACTCCGAAATATACAATTTCATACTCCAAGAAAACAGTTTTAGCACACTCCTCAATGAAAAGAACAGTGTATCTGTGTGAGATAAATTCATACATTGCATTTCAGTTTCTCAGAAAGCTTCCTCCTAGTTTTTGTCTGAGGATATTTCCTTTTTCACCATAGGCTTCAATCCACTCCCAAGTATCCCTTGTAGATTCCACAAAAACGGATATTCAACTGCTCCATGAAAAGAAAGGTGTAACGCTGTGAGGTGAAATAAAGCAACACAATGCAGTTTCTAAGAACGCTTTTTTCTAGTTATTGGCTTAGGATATTTCCTTTGTCAGCCTAAAGTTTAATGCTCTCCAAAACACCCCAATGCAAATTCCAAGAAAGAATATTAGCAAACTGTTCAATGAAAAGGACAGTGTAATTCTATGAGGTGAATTCAGAAATCACAAAGCAGATTCACGGAAAGTTTCTTTTTGCTTTTTATTGGAGGATATTTCCTTTGTCACCATTTACATAAATGAGTTCCCAAATATCCTATTGCAGATTCCACAAAAACAGTGTCATCAAACTGCTCTATGAAAAGAATTGTGTAACTTGGTGAGATGAGTTCACACACCACAAAGGACTTTCTCACAAAGCTTCTTTCTAATTTTTATATGAGCATATTTCCTTTGTCACCCTAAGCTTCAATGCACTCCGAAATATCCCTTTGCAGATTCCAAGAAAACAGTTTTAGGAAACTTCTCAATAACAAGGACAGTGTAACACTGTGAGGTGAATTCATACATCAAAAAGTAGTTTCCTAGAAACCTTCGTAGTTTTTATCTGATGATATGTCCTTTTCTACCATGGGCGTCTAGGCACTCCATAAATCCTTTGCAGATTCCACAAAACCAATGTTTGCAATCAGCTCAATGGAAAGAAAGCTGTAACTCGGTGAGGGGAATTCACGCATCAAAAAGAAGTTTTCCATAATGCTTCTTTCTAGTTTTTTTTTTCTGAATATATTTCCTTTGTCACCATGGGATTCAAAGTGATCCAAAATATCCCTTCTCAGATTCCCCAAAAACAGTGCAACCAATCTGCTCCATGAAAGAATCGTGTAACTCTTTGAGATGAATTCACAAATCACAAAGCAGTTTCTCAGAAAGTTTCTTTCTAGTTTATCTCATGACATTTCCTTTGTCACCTTAATCTTCAATGTATGCCGAAATATCCCATTGCACATTCCAACAAAACATGGTTGGCAAACTGCTCAATGAACAGAACAGTGTAACTCTGTGAGGTGAATTCACCCATCAGGAAGCAGTTTCTCAGAAAGGTTTTTTCTAGTTTTTATCTAAGGATATTTGCTTTTGCACCATAGACCTCAAAGCACTCCAAAATGTCCCTTTGTGGATTCCATGAAAAGAGTGTTATCAAGCAGCAGAATGAAAACAATGGTGTAACCCTGTGACATGAATTTGTACATCACAAAGCAGTTTCTCATAAAGTTTTTTTTCTAATTATTATCTGAGGATATTTCTTTGTCACCATAGTCTTCATTGAAATCCAAAATATCCCTTCTCAGATTTCCCAAAAACAGTGCTACCAAACTGCACCATGAAAAGAATTGTGTAATTCTGTAAGATGAACTCAAACATCACAAGGAAGGTTTTCAGAAAGCTTCTGTCTAGTTTTAGTCTGAGTATATTTCCTATGTCACCATACGCTTCCATGCAATCCAAAATATCCCTTCTCAGATTACCAAAAAACAGTGCTACCAAACAGCTCCATGGAAAGTATTGTGTAACTCTGTGAGATGAATTCATATATCACAAAACAGTTTCTCAGATAGTTTCTGTCTAGTTTTTATCTCTGGATATTTATTTTGTCAACATAAGCTTCAATGCACTCCAAAATATCACATTGCAGTTTCCAAGAAAACAGTGTTGGCAACCTGCTCACTTAAGACACGAGTGTAACTCAGTGAGATTAATTCACACATCACAAAGCAGTTTCTCAGAAAGCTTAGTTCTAGTTTTTGTCTGAGGATATTTCCTTGGTCACCATAGGCTTCAATGCACTCCCAAATATTCTACTGCAGATTCCAAAAATGCAGTATTTTCAAACTGCTCAATGAAAATAACAGGTAATTAGGTGAGATGAACTCAAAAATCACAAACCAGTTTCTCAGAAAGTTTCTTTCTAGTTTTTATCACAGTATATTTCCTTTGTCACCATATGCTTCAATGCACTCCAAAATATCCAATTGCAGATTCCAAGAAAAGAATGTTAGTAAACTGCTCAAAGGAAACAACACTGTAACTCTCTGAGATAAATTCACAAATCACAAAGCAATTTCTCAGAAAGATTCTTTCTAGTTTCTATGTGAAGATATTTCCTTTTTCACCATGGTACTCAATGCACTCCAAATATCCCTTTAGAGATTCCATGAAAGCAGTGTTGGCAATCTTCTCCATGAAAAGAAATGTGTTATACTGTAAGGTGAATTCACACATCATGAAGAAGTTTCTGAGAAAGAGTCTTTCTAGTTTTGATCTGAGTATATTTCCATTGTTACCATAGACTTTGAAGTGATCAAGAATATCCCTTTTCAGATTACTCAAAAACAGTGTTACCAAACTGATCCAAGAAAAGAATCCTGTAACACTGTGAGATGAATTAACCCACCAAAACGTGGTTTCTCGGAAAGAATTTTCTAGTTTTTATATGAGGATATTTCCTTTGTCATCATAAGCTCCAATGCGTTCCAAAATATGTCTTTGCAGATTCAAAGGAACCTGTGATAGCAAACTCCTCAATGAAAAGAACAGTATAACTCTGTGAGGGGAATTCACACATAGCAAAACAATTTTTCAGAAGGCTTCTTTCTAGTTTTTGTCTCAGGATATTTCCTTTCTCAGCACAGGCCTCACTGCGCTCGTGAATATCTCTTTGCAGATTCCAAGAAAATAGTGTTAGGAAACTGCTCCATGAAAAGAAAGGTGTACATATGTAAGATGAATTCACACATCACAAAGTAGTTTCTCAGAATGTTTCTTTTTGGTTTGTGTCTGAGGATATTTCCTTTGTCACCGTATTCTTCAGTGCACTCCCAAATATCTTATTGCAGATTCCATGAAAACAGTTTCAGCAAACAGCTCCAAGAAAAGAATCGTGCTACTCTGTGAGATGAATACACACATCATAAAGCAGTTTCTCAGAAAGCTTCTTTCTATTTTTTATCTGAGGATATTTCCTTTTTCAAAATAGGCTTCAATGCGGTCTAAATTATCCCTTCTCAGATTCACCAAAAACAGTATTAATAAATTACTCCATGAAAGGAATTGTGTAACTCCGTGAGATGAATTCACACATCTCAAAGCAGTTTCTCAGAAATTTTCTTTCCAGTGTTTATTTGAGGATATTTACTTTTTCACTGTAGGCCTCAATGCACTTTCAAATATACCTTTGCAGATTAGACAAAAAGAGTGTTAGCACACTGCTCCATGAAAAAAGGAGATGTAAATCTGTGACATGAATTCACACATCACAAAGCAATTTCTCAGAAATCTTCTATCTAGTTTTTATCAGAAGATATTTCCTTTTTCACCATATTCCTCACTTTTCTCTCAATCATCCCATTGCATATTCCATGAAAAAAGTGGTAGCAAATCTCTCAATGAAAAGAAAGGTGTAAAACTGTGAGCTGAAATCGTGAATCACAAAGTAGTTACACAGAAGGTTCTTTTTGTTTTTTATCTGGGGATATTTCCTTTGTCACCATAAGTTTCAATGCAATCCAAAATGTCCTATTTCAGATTCCATGAAAACAGTGTTAGCAAAATGCTCAATTCAAAGAACACTGTAACTCTGTGAGATGAGTTCACACATCACAAAGCAGTTTCTCAGAAAGCTTCTTTCCAGTTTTTACCTGGGATATATCCTTTTTTGCTTTAGTCCTCAGTGTTCTTCCAAACATCCCCTTGCAATTTCACGAAAACAATGTTAGCAAACTGCTCAATGAAAAGAAGAGTGTAACTCTTTGCGGTATATTGGCATATCACAAAGCAATTTCTCAGAAAGCTTCTTTCTAGTTTTTATCTGAGGATATTTCCTTTCTCATCATAGGCCTCAGTGCACTCATGAATATCCCTTTGAAGATTCCATGAAAATAGTGTTAGCTATCTGCTCCATGAAAAGA
Organism: Piliocolobus tephrosceles; assembly: GCF_002776525.5. Classification (NCBI taxonomy): domain Eukaryota; kingdom Metazoa; phylum Chordata; class Mammalia; order Primates; family Cercopithecidae; genus Piliocolobus; species Piliocolobus tephrosceles. Next base: position 66,470,240 of record NC_045452.1, read on the forward strand.
AAGGTGTAAATTTTTTAGATGAATTCACCCATCACAAAGCAGTTTCTCAGAAAGTTCCTTTTTGTTTTTTGGTCTGAGGATATTCCCTTGGTCACCATAGGCTTCAGTGCACTCCCAAATATCCTATTGCTACTATACTGTTCCTTGAAAAGAACAGTGTAACTCTGTGAAATGAATTCACATATCACAAAGCTGTTTCTTAGAAAGCTTCTCACTAAATTTTACATCAAGATATTTCCTTTTTCACCATATTACTCAATGTGCTCCCTAATATACCATTGCAGATTCCACACAATAAAAGTGTTATCAAACTACTTGATGAAAAGAAAAGTGTACCTCTTTGAGATGAATTCACACATCACAAAGTATATTCTCAGAAAGCTTCTTTCTAGTTTTTATCTGAGGATATTTCCTTTGTCACCATAGGCTTCATTGCTATCCACAATATCCCTTCTCAGATTCCCCAAAGACAGTACTACCTAACTGTTCCATTAAAAGTTCCATGTAACTCTGAGAGATGAATTCACAAATCACAAAGCAGTTTCTCAGAAAACTTCTTTCTTGCTTTTGTTGATGGATATTTCCTTTTTCACCATAGGCTTCAATGCGCTCACTAATATCCCTTTTCAGATTCCACAAAAATTGTGATAGCAAACTGCTCCATCAAAAGAAAGGTATAATATGTGCGATGAATTCACACATCACAAAGCAGTTTCTCAGAAAGCTTCTTTTTGGTTTTTATCTGAAGATATTTCCATTGTCACCGTAGGCTTCAATGCACTTCCAAATATCCTATTGCAGATTTCCAAACAACAGTGCTACCATACTGCTGCCTGAAAAAAATGGTGTAGCTCTCAGAAATGAATTTAGATATCATTTAAATTAATTAAATTTAGATATCATTAAATTGAAACACAAAAATGTTTCTAATTAAGCTTTTTACTAGTTTTGATGTGAGGATATTTCCTTTTTCACCTTATTGCTCCATGCGCTCATGAATATCCCAATGCAGATTCCAATAAAAAAGTGTTAGCAAACTTCTCATTGAACATAATGGGGTAACATTGTGTGATGAATTTACACATCAAAAAGTAATTTCGCAGAATAATTCTCTTTGGTTTTTATCTGAGGATATTTACTTTGTCACCAGAGGCTTCAATGTGCTCCAAAATATCATATTGCAGATTCCATGAAAACAGTATTATCAAACTGCTCAATGAACATAATGGTGTAAGCCTGCGAGATGAATTCACACTTCACAAAACAGTTTCTCAGAAAGATGCTTTCTAATTTTTATCTGAGGCTATTTCCTATTTCATCATAGGCCTCAATGTGCTCCCTAATATCCCTTTGCAAATGCCTCTAAAACAATGTTAGCAAACTGCTAAATGAAAGAAAAGGGGTAACTATTTGAGAAGAATTCACACATCACAAAGAACTTTCTCAGAAAATTTATTTTCTAGTTTTTATCTGAGGATATTTCCTTTGTCACCATAGACTTCAATGCACACAAAAATATCCTACTGCGGATTCCAAACAAACTGTGTTAAAAAAAACTGCTGCAAGAAAAGAATCGCGTAACTCTGTGAGATGAATTCACACATCACAATGCAGTTTCTCAGAAATCTTATTTCTCATTTTAATCTGAGGATATTTCCTTTCTCACCATTGGCTTCAATGTGCTCCCAAATATCCTACTGTAGATTCCACGAAACCAGTGTTATCAATATGCTCAATGAAAAGAATGGTGTAAATCTGTAAGAAGAATTCACACATCACAAAGCAGTTTCTCAGGAAGCTTCTTTCTAGTTTTTAATCTGAGTGTATTTCTTTTTTCACTGTAGTCCTCAATGCACTCCCAACTATCCCTTCGCAGATTCCATGAAAAGAGTGTAAACAAACCGCTCTATGGAAAGAATGGTGTAAAACTGTGAGATGATTTCAAACACCACATGTAACTTTCTCATAAACCTTCTTTCTAGTTTTTATCAGGGGATATTTCCTTATCTTCATAAGCTTCAATGTGAAACAATATATCCCTCCTCAGATTCCCCAAAAACAGTGCTACCAAACTGATCCATGAAAAGAGTCATGTAACTCTGTGAGATTAATTAACAAATCACAAAGCGGCTTCTCAGAAAGTTTCTTTCTGGTTATAATATGAGGGCATTTAATTTGTCACTAAAAGTTTCAAAATGCTCCAAAATGTCCTTTGCAGATACCCCAAAAATAGAGTTAGGAAACTGCTCCATGAAAAGAGAGGTGTAACTCTGAGAGATGAATTCACCCATTACAAAGCAGTTTCTCAGAAAGCTTCTTTCTAGTTTAAATCTGACGAAATTTCATTTTTCACAATAGCCTTCAGTGTGCTCCCAAATATATCCTCTTAGATACCATAAAAACAGCGGTGCCGAGCTGCTCAATCAACAAAAAGGTCAAACTCTATGAGATAAATAAACACATCAAAAATCTTTTCTCAAAGTGCTTCTCCCCAGTTTTTATCTAAAGTTATTTCCTTTTTCACCATAGGCCTCTAGGAGCTCCGGAATATCCCTTTGCAGATTCCATAAAAGCAGTGCTACCAAACTGCTCCATGTAAAGAATCATGAAACTCTGTGAGATGAATTCACAAATCACAAAGCAGTTTTTCAGAACGCTTCTTTCTAGTTTTTGTCTGAGGATATTTTCTGTGTCACCCAAAGTTGAATGTGCTCCACAATATCCCATTGCAGATTCAAAGAAAACCGTGTTAACAAACTGCTAAATAAAAGAAAAGGTGTAAGTCTGTGAGATGAATTCACCCATCACAAAGCAGTTTCTCAGAAAGCTTCTCTGTAGTTCAAATCTGAGGATATTTCCTTTTTCACCTTAGGCTCCAATGTGCTCACAAAAAAAGTGATGCCAAACTGCTCAATTAAACACAAAATTAAACTCTTTGAGATGAATACAGACATCACAAAGCCGTTTCTGGGAAAGTTTCTCTCCAGTTTTTATTTGAAGTTACGTCCTTTTACACCATAGGCCACCAGGATGTCCTAAATATTCCATTACAGATTCCATAAAAGCAGTGGCAGCAAACTGTTCCATGCAAATAAATCTGTAACTCTGTGAGATGAATTAAGACATCACAAAGTGGTTTCTCAGAAAGCTTCTTTCTAGTTTTTGTCTAAGAATATTTCCTTTTTCACCATAGGCTTCAATGTGCTCCCGATTAATTATCTCCTCTCAGATACCAAAACAGCTGTGATGCCGAACTGCTCAATCAACAAAAAGGTTAAACTCTATGATACAAATACACATATCAGAAAATTGTTTGTCGAAAAGTTTCTCTACAGTTTTTGTATGAGGTTATTTCATTTTTCACCATAGGCCTCTATGAAGTGCGGAATATCCCTTTGATGATCCCATACGGTGCTACCAAACTGCCCCCTGAAAAGAATCGTGTAACTCTGTGAGATGAATTCACAAATCACAAAGCAGTTTGTCAGAAAGTTTCTTTCTAGTTTTTGTCTGAGGATATTTTCTTTGTCACCCTAAACATTAATGCACTTCAATATATCCCATTGCAGACTCCAAGAAAACTGTGTTAGCAAACTGATCAATGAAACTGATCATTAACTCTGTGAGATGAAATCACACATCACAAAGCAATTTGTCAGAAAGCTTCTGTTTTGTTTTTGTCTGAGGATATTTCCTTTGTCACCAGAGGCTTCAGTGCACTCCAAACTATCCAATGAAAATTCCACAAAAACATTGTTAGCAAACTGCTAAATGAAAAGAACAGTGTAACTCTTTGAGTTGAATTCACATATCACAAAACTGTTTCTCAGAAAGATTCTTTCTAGTTTTTATCTGGGAATATTTCCTTTTTCACCATAGGCCTCAAAGCACTCCCAGATATTCCTTTGCAGATTCCACAAAAACAGTGTTAGCATATTGCTCAATGGAAAGAAAAGTGTATCTCTGTGAGATGAATTCAGACATCACAAAGAACACTCTCAGAAAGCATCTTTCTAGTTTTTATATGAGGATATTGCCTTTTCCACCATAGACTTCGATGTGATCCAAAATGTCTCTTCTCAGATTCCCCAACAACAGTGCTACCAAACTGATCCATGATAAGAATTGTGTAACTCTGTGACGTGAAATAACACATCACAAAGCGGTTTTCAAGAAAGCTTCTTTCTAGTTTTTATATGAGGATATTTCACATCAGCTTCAATGTGCTACATAATATCCCATTGCAGATTCCAAGAAAACAGTGTTAGCAAACTGCACAATGAAAATAACAGTGTAACTCTGTGAGATGCATTTGCAAATCACAAAGCAGTTTCTCAGAAAGCTTCTTTCTAGTTTTTATATGAGGACGTTTCCATTGTTACCGTAAGCTTCAAAGCACTCTGAACTATCCCACTGAATATTCCAAGAAAACAGTGTTAAAAACTGCTCAATGAAAAGAAGAGTGTAAATCTGTGAGATGAATTCACGCATTACATAGAAGTTTATCAGAAAGCATTCTTCTAGATTTTATCTGAGTATAGTTCCTTTTTCACCATAATCATCAATGCGCTCCCAAATATCCCTTCACAGTTCCAATGAAAGCAGTGTTAAGAAACTGCTCCATGAAAAGAAAGGTGTAACTCTCTGAGATGAATTCAGGCATCACAAAGAAGTTTCTCAGAAAGCTTCCTTTTAGTTTTTATTTGAGCATAATTCCCTTTTCACTATAGGAATCATTGTGCTCCAAAATATCCCATTCCAGACTCTGTGAGATAAATTCACACACCATAAAGAACTTTCTCAGAAAGCATATTTCTAGTTTTTATCTAAGGATGTTTCCTTTGTCACCAATGATTTCAAAGTGATCCAAAATATGCTTCCTCAGATTCCCCAAAAACAGTGCTATCAAACTGATACATGAAAAAAATCGTATAACTCTGTGAGATGAATTAACACATCACAAAGCAGTTTCTCAGAAGTTTGTTTCTAGTTTTTAATAGAGGACATTTCCCTTGTCTCCATAAGCTTCAAATCCAAAATTTCCCTTATCAGATTCCCCCAAAACACTGCAACCAAACTGATCCATGAAAAGCATAGTGTAACTCTGTGAGACGAAGTCACAAATCACAAAGTAGTTTCTCAGAAAGCTTCTTTCTTTTTTTTTTTCTAAGGATATTTCCTTTATCACCATAAGCTTCAAAGTGCTCTGAAATACCACATTGCAGATTCCAAAGATACTGTGTTAGCAAACTACTCAATGAAATGAACAGTGTAACTCTATGAGATGAAATCACACATCACAAAGCAGTTTCTGAGAAATTTTCTTTCTACTTTTTGTCTGACGATATTTACTTTGTCACCATAAGCTTCAATGTCGTTCAAAGTATTCCACTGCAGATTCAAAGAAATCAATGTCAGCAAACTGCTAAATGAAAAGAACAGTGTATCTCTGAGAGATGAATTGACACATCACAAAGCAGTTTCTTAGAAAGCTTCCTTCTAGTTTATATCTAAGGATATTTCTCTTTTCACTATAGGCCTCAATGCACTCTCAAATATACCTATGCAGAATTCATGAAAACAGTATTAGCAAACTGCTCAATGAGAAGAAAGGTGCAAACCTGTGAGATGAAAAATCATATCACAAAGAACTTTCTCAGAATGCTTTTTTCTAGTTTTTATCTGAGGTTATTTCCTTTGTCACCATTAGCCTCAATGCGATCCAAAGATCCCTTCTCAAATTCCAAAAAAAAAAAAAAAAACCAGTACTACCAAACTGATCCATGAAAAGAACAGTGTAATTCTGTAAGATGAATGTACAAATCACAAAGTGGTTTCTCAGAATTCTTCTTTCTGGTTTTTATATGAGGATGTTTCCATTGTCACCATAAGCTTCAATGCACTCCTCACTATTCCATTTAACATTCCAAGAAAACAGTGTTAGCAAACAGATCAATGAAAAGAATGGTGTAACTCGGTGAGATGAATTAACACATCATAAAGCAGTTTCTTAGAAAGCTTCTTTCTAGTTTTTAATATGAGGATGTTTCCTTTTTCACCATAGGCCTCAATGCGCTCCCAAAGATCCCTTTGCAGATTCCAAGAAAACTTTTAGCAAAGTGCTCCATGAAAAGACACGTGAAACTCTCTGAGATAAATTCACACATCACAAAGAAGTTTTTTACAAAGCTTCCTTCTAGTTTTTAACTGAGGATATTTGCTTTATCACTCTAGGCCTCGTTGCACTCCCAAATGTCCCTTTGTTGATTCCACGAAAACAATGTTAGCAAACTACTGCATGAAAAGAAAGGTGCACCTCTGTGAGATGAATTCACACATCACACAGAACTTCCTCTGAAAGCTTATTTCTAGTTTTTATCTAAGACTGTTCCTTTGTCACCATTGGCTACAATGCAATCGAAAATATCCTTCCTCAGATTCCCCGAAAACAGTGCTACCAAACTGATCCATGAAAGCAATCGTGTAACTCTGTGAGATGAATTTACAAATAAAAAAGCCATCTCTCAGAAAGCTTCGTTCTAGTTTTTATATGAGGATATTTCCTGTGTCACCATAAGCTTCAATGCACTCCAAAATATCCCTTTGCAGACTCCAAGAAAACAGTATTAGCAAACTACTCAACAAAAAGAACAGTGTAACTCTGCGAGATTAATTCACACATCAGAAAGCAGTCTCTCCAAAAGCTTCTTTCTACTTTTATATAAGGGTATTTCTTTTGTTTCCAGAAGCTTCAATGCACTCCAAAATATCAGAATGCAGATTCCAGGAAAACAGTGTAAGCAAACTGCTCAAGGCAAAGCACAATGTAAGTATGTAAGATGAATTACCACATCACAAAGCTGTTTCTCAGAAAGTTTGTTTCTCGTTTTTATCTGAGGATATTTCTCTTTTCATCATTTTCCTCAAGGAGTTCTGGAATATCCCATTGCAGATTCCACAAAAAAAGTTAGGAAACCTCTCAATGAAAATATCAGTGTAACTCTGTGAAATGAATTCACATATCAAAAAGAAGTTTCTCAGAAATCTTCTTTCTAGTTTCTGTCAGAGGATATTTACTTTGTCACCATAAGCTTCAATTCAATCCAAAATATCCCTTCTCAGATTCCTCGAAAAGAGTGATACCAAACTGCTACATGAAAAATACCATGTAACTCTGTGAGATGAATACACAAATCACAAAGCAGTATCTCTGAAAGCTTCTTTCTAGTTTTTTTCTGAGGATACTTCCTTTTTCACCATTTGTCTCAATGCGCTCAGGAATATCCCTTTGCAGATTCCAGGAAAATAGTGTTAACAAACTGCTCCATGAAAAGAAAGGTGTAAGTCTGTGAGGTGAATTCACACATCACATAGCAGTTTCTCAGAAAACTTCTTTTTGATTTTTTCTCTGAGGATATTTCCATTGTTACCATAGGCTTCAATTTGACCCAAAATATCCCTTCTCAGATTCCCCAAAAACAGTACTACAAAATTGTTCCATGAAGAATGGTGTAACTCAGTGAGATGAATTCACATATCACAAAGATGTTTCTCACATAATTTCTTTCTAGTTTTAATCTGAGGATAATTCCTTTTTCACCATTTCCTCAATGCGCTTCTGAATAACCCTTTGCAGATTAAATAAAAAGAGTGGTAGCAAACTTCTCAATGACAAGAAAAGTGTAACTCCATGAGATGAATTCACACATCACAAAGAACTTTCTCAGAAAGTTTCGTTTTTGTTTTGATCTGAGGATGTTTCCTTTGTCACCACAGGCTTCAATGTGCACTCCCAAATATCCTATTGCAGATCCACGAAAACATTGTTAGCAAATTGCTCCAAGAAACGGATTGTGTAACTCTGTTAAATGAATTCGCACCTCAGAAAAAGTATCACCTGAAGCTTCTTTCTAGTGTTTTCTGGGGATATTTTCTTTGTCACCCTTGGCTTCAATGTGATCTATAATGTCCCCACTCAGATTCCCCCAAAACAGTGCTACCAAAGTTCACCATGAAGAGAACCGTGTAACTCTGTGAGATGAATTTACACATCACAAAGAAGATTCTCAGAATGCAACTTTATAGATTGCATCTGAGGATATTTCCATTGTCACTGCAGACTTCAATGCGATTCAAATATCCCTTCTCAGATTCCCCAAAAACACTGCAACCAAACTGACTCTAGAAAAGTATTGTGTACCTCTGTGAGACGAATTAACACATTATATAGGAGTTTCTCAGTAAGCTTCTTTTTGATTTTTATCTGAGAATATTTCCTTTGTGACCATAGGCTTCAATGCACTCCAAAATATACCTTTGCAGATTCCAGGAAAACAGTGTTAGAAAACTGCTCCATGAAAAGAAAGGTATAACTCTGTGAGATGAATTCACACATCACAAAGGACTTTTTTACAATGCTTCTTTCTAGTTTTTATCTGAGGATACTCCCTTTGTCACCATAGGCTTCAATCTGATCCAAAATATCCCTTTTCAGTTTCCCCAAAAATGGTGTTAGCAAACTGTTCCATTAGAAGATTCGTTAACTCTCTGAGATGAATTCACCAATCACAAAGCAGTTTCTCAGAAAGTTTCTTTCTAGTTTTTCTCTGAGGATGGTTCCTTTGTCACCATAAGCTTCAATGTGCTCCAGAGTATCCCTTTGCAGACTCCAAGAAAACAGTGTTAATAAACTTCACAATGAAAAGAACATTTTAACTCTATTGGATGAATTCACACATCACAAAGCAGTTTCTCAGTAAGGTTCTTTCACGTTATTATCTGAGTATATTTGCTTTTCCACAATAGGCCTAACTGCACTACTAAATATCCATTTGTCCATTCCACGAAAACGGTGTTAGCAAACTATTCCATTCAGAAAAATGTGTAACTCCATGAGATGAGTTCACACATCACAAAGAACTTTCTCAGAAAGCTTTTCTAGTTTCTCTATGAAGATATTTCATTTGCCACCATAGGATTTAATGTGATTCAAAATATCCCTTTTCAGATTCCACAGAAAGAGTGCTACCAAACTGCCCCATGAAAAGAATTGTGTAGTTCTGTGACATGAATTAACATATCACAAAATGATTTTTAAGAAAGCTTCTTTCTAGTTTTTATATGAAGATATTTCCTTTGTCACCATAAGCTTCAGTTTGCTCAGAAATATCCCATTGCAGATTCCAAAAAAGAGTGTTAGCAAACTGCTCAATGAAAAGAACAGTGTAACTCTGTGGTATGAATTCACACATCACAAAGCAGTTTCTCAGAAACCTACTTTTGAGTATCGGAGGATAGTTCCTTTTCCACGATAGGCCTCAATGCATTCCCAAATATCCCTTTGCAGATTCCATGAAAACAGTGTTACCACACGGATCCATGAAAAGAATTGTGTAACTCTGTGACATGAATTAACACATCACAAAGCAGTTTCAAAGAAAGGTTCTTTCTAGTTTTTATGTGAAGATATTTCCTTTTCCATCATTGGATTCAATGCGCTCCCAAATATCCCATCTCAGGCACCACAAAAAGCTTGATGTCAAAGTGCTTCCTCAATGGAAATGCTACCTCTATGAGATGAATGCAAACATCACAAAGGAGTTTTTCCGAAAACATCTCTCCTGTTGCTACCTGAAGAAATTTCATTTTTCCTCTGAGGCCTCTATGAGCTCCCAAATATTCCTCTGCAGATTCCACAAAAACAGTGCTAACCAACTGCACCACAAAAAGAATGATGTAACTCTGTGAGATAAATTGACCCATCCCAAAGCAGTTTCTCAGGAAGCTTCCTTCTAGTTTTTATCTGAGGATATTTATTTTTCCACCATAGGCTTCAATATGTTCCCAAATACCCTTCTCAGACACCACCCAAACAGTGATGCCAAAGTGCTCCCTCAACAGAAACGGTTAGCTCTAGGAGATGAATGCACACATCCCAACAGAGTTTCTCAGAAAGCTTCTCTCCTCTTTTTAACTGAATATATTTCTTTTTTCACCATTGAACTCTATACGCTCCCAAATAAACCTTTGGAGATTCTACAAAAACCGTGTTACCAAACTGCTCAATGAAAATAAAATTGAAATTCTGTGAGATGAGTTCACCCAACACAAAGCAGTTTCTCAGAAAGCTTCTTTCTAGTTTAAATCTGATGATATTTCCTTTTTCATTGTAGGCTTCAATGTGATCCCAAATGTCTCCTCTCAGATACCATAAAAACAGAGATACCAAACTGTTCCATCAAGAAAAAGTTTAAACTCTATGATACGAATACACACATCAGAAAACCGTTTCTCAAAAAGCTTCTCTGCACATTTTATCTGAAGTTATTTCCTTTTCATTATAGGCCTCTAGAAGCTCCTGACTATCCCTTTGCAGATTCCGTAAAAACAGTATGACCAAACTGCTCCATGAAAAGAATCCTGTAACTCTGTGAGATGAATTCACAGATCGAAAGTAGTTGGTCAAAAAGCTTCTTTCCAGTTTTTGTCTGAGGATATTTCCATTGTAACCCTAATCTTCAATGCACTCCAAAATATCTCATTGTAGATTCCCAGAAAACAGTGTTAGGAAACTCATCAATGTAAAGAACAGTGTATCTCTGTGAGATGAATTCACACATCACAAATCAGTCTCTTAGAAAGCTACTTTTTGGTTTTTATCTGAGCGTATTTCCTTTTTCACTGCAGGCCTCAATGCACTCCCAAATATCCCTTTGCAGATTCCATGAAAAGAGTGTTAGCAAACTGCTCCATGAATGGAAAGGTGTAACTCTGTGAGATGAATTCACATATCACAAATAACTTTCTCGGAAAGTTTCTTTCTTGTTTTTATCTGAGGATAGTTCCTTTGTCACCACTGGCTTCAGAGTGATTAAAAATATCCCTTCTCACATTCCCCGAAAACAGTGATACCAAACTGCTCCATAAAAAGAATCGTGTAACTGTGAGAGATGAATTAACTCATAACAAAGCATTTTCTCAGATAGCTTCTTTCTAGTTTTTGTATGAGGATATTTCCTTTTCCACCATAGGCTTCAATGTGCTTCCAAATATCCCTTCTCAGATACCACAAAAACAGTGACGCCAAAGTGCTCCCTCAACATAAACGTTTAGCTCTATGAAATGAATGCACACATAACAACGAGTTTCTCAGAAAACATCTTTCCAGTTTTTACCTGAAGAATTTTCTTTTTTCACCTTAGGATTCTATGTGCTTGCAAATATCCCTCTGCAGATTCCACAAAAATAGTGCTAACAAACTGCTCCATGAAAAGAATGATGTAATTCTGTGAGATAAATTGACCAATCACAAAGCAGTTTCTCAGGAAGCATCTTTCTATTTTTTATCTGAGGATATTTCCTTTTCCACCATAGGCTGTAATGTGCTCCCAAATATCACTTCTCAGACACCATAAAATCAGTGAAGCAAAAGTGAAACGTTTAGGTCAGCAGAAATGTTTAGCTAAATGAGATGAACACACACATCATGAAGGAGTTTCTCAGAAAGCTTACCTCCAGTTTTTTCATGAAGAATTTTCTTTTTTCACCTTCTGCCTCTTTGTGCTCCCAAATATCCCTCTGCATATTCCACAAAACAGTGCTATGAAACTCCTCAATGAAAATAAAGTTGTAACTCTGTGAGATGAATTCACTCATCACAAAGTAGTTTCTCAGAAAGCTTCTTTCTAGTTTACATCAGAGGATATTTTCTTTTTCACCATAGGCTTCAATGTGCTCCAAAATATACCCTCCCAGATACCACAAAACAGTGACGCCAAACTATTCAATCAACAAAAAGTTAAACTCTATGAGATGAATAAGCACATCAAAAGTCATTTCTCGAAAAGCTTCTCTGCGGTTTTTATCTGAAGTTATTTCCTTTTTCACCACAGGACTCTAGGAGGTCCCGAATATCCCTTGGCGGATTCCATAAAAAGAGTGTTAACAAACTGCTCCACGTAAAGAATCGTGTAACTCTGTGAGATGAATTAACAAAACACAAAGCAGTTTTTCAGAACGCTTCTTTCTATTTTTTTTATTTATTTATTTTTTTTTATTTTTATTTTTTTTATTATACTTTAAGTTCTAGGGTACATGTGCATAACGTGCAGGTTACATATGTATACATGTGCCATGTTGGTGTGCTGCACCCATCAACTCGTCAGCACCCATCAATTCATCATTTATATCAGGTATAACTCCCCAATGCAATCCCTCCCCCCTCCCCCCTCCCCATGATAGGCCCCAGTGTGTGATGTTCCCCTTCCCGAGTCCAAGTGATCTCGTTGTTCAGTTCCCACCTATGAGTGAGAACATGCGGTGTTTGGTTTTCTCTTCTTGTGATAGTTTGCTAAGAATGATGGTTTCCAGCTGCATCCATGTCCCTACAAAGGACGCAAACTCATCCTTTTTTATGGCTGCATAGTATTCCATGGTGTATATGTGCCACATTTTCTTAATCCAGTCTGTCACTGATGGACATTTGGGTTGATTCCAAGTCTTTGCTATTGTGAATAGTGCCGCAATAAACATACGTGTGCATGTGTCTTTGTAGTAGCATAATTTATAATCCTTTGGGTATATACCCAGTAGTGGGATGGCTGGGTCATATGGTACATCTAGTTCTAGGTCCTTGAGGAATCGCCATACTGTTTTCCATAATGGTTGAACTAGTTTACAATCCCACCAACAGTGTAAAAGTGTTCCTATTTCTCCACATCCTCTCCAACACCT
>NC_045452.1:66482981-66535995 GCF_002776525.5 Piliocolobus tephrosceles
ATGGTATTAGGTCTAACATTTAAGTCTCTAATCCATCTTGAATTAATCTTCGTATAAGGAGTAAGGAAAGGATCCAGTTTCAGCTTTCTACTTATGGCTAGCCAATTTTCCCAGCACCATTTATTAAATAGGGAATCCTTTCCCCATTTCTTGTTTTTCTCAGGTTTGTCAAATATCAGATGGTTGTAGATGTGTGGCATTATTTCTGAAGGCTCCGTTCTGTTCCATTGGTCTATATCTCTGTTTTGGTACCAGTAGAACGCTTCTTTCTAATTGTTGTCTGAGGATATTTTCTTTGTCACCCTAAACTTGAATATGTTCCAAAATGTCAAATTGCATATTATAAGAAAACAGTGTTAGCAAACTGCTCAATGAAAAGAACAGTGTAGCTCTGTGAGATGAATTCACACATCACAAGGCAGTTTCTCAGAAAGCTTCATTCTAGTTTTAATCTGAAGATATTTCTTTTTTCATCGTAGATCTCAAAGTGCTCCCAAATATCCTTTTGCAGATTCCACGAAAACAGTGTTAGCAAACGGCTCCATGAAAGGAAAGGTGTAACTATGTGAGATGAATTCACACATCACAAAGCAGTTTCTCAGACAAGCTTCTTTCTAGTTTTTATCTGAGGAGATTTTCTTTATCAGAATAGCCTTCAATGGGATCCAAAATATCCCTTCTCAGATTCCCCAAAAACAGTTCTACCAAACTACTCCATGGAAAGAATTGTGTAACCCTGTGAGACGAATTCACAAATATCAAAGCAGTTTTTCAGAAATCTTTCTATTTTTTTCTCTGAGGTTATTTCCTTTTTCTCCATAGGCTTCAACGCCCTAGCGAATATCCGTTTGCAGATTCCATGAAAAGAGTGTTCGCAAACTGCTCAATGAAAATAAAGGTGTAAATGTGTGAGTTGAATTCACACATTACAAAGAAGTTTCACAGAAAGTTTTTTTTGGTTTTTGTCTGAGGATATTTCCTTTGTCACCATAGGCTTCAATGCACTCCCAATATCCTATTGCAGATTCCACGAAAACAGTGTCATCAAACTGCTCAATGAAAACACCAGCATATCTCTTTGAGATGAATTCACCCATACAATGTAGTTTCTCAGAAAGTTTCTTTCTAGCTTTTATCTGAGGATATTTCCTTTTCCACCATAGGCTTCAATGCACTCCCAAATATGCCTTCTGAGACACCACAAAAAGAGTGATGCCAAAGTGTTCCCTTAACAGAAATGTTTAGCCCTATGAGATGAATGCACCAATCCCAGAGGAGTTTCTCTAAAAACCTCTCCAATTTTTACCAGAAGAATTTTCTTTTTTCACCTGAGGCCTCTATGCACTCCCAAATATCCCTTTGTAGTTTTCACAAATACAGTGCTAGCAAACTACGCAATGAAAAAAAAGGTGTAACTCTCTGAGATGAATTCACCCATCACAAAGTAGTTTCTCAGAAAGCTTCTTTCTAGTTTATATCTGATGATATTTCCTTTTTCACCATTGGCTTCAATGTCCTCCCAAATAACTCTTCTCAGGTACCACAAAAACAGTGATGCAGAACTGCTCAATCAACAAAAAGTTTAAACTCTATGAGATGAATACACACATCACAAAAACATTTCTCGAAAAGCTTCTCTCCAGTTTTTATCTGATGTTATTTCCTTTTTCACCATAGACCTCTAGGAGCTCCCGAACATCCCTTTGCAGATTCCATAAGAATAGTGCCGCCAAACTGCTCAAAGAAAAAAAAAAAGGTGGAACTCTGTGTGATGAATTCCCCCATCACAAAGAAATTTCTCAGAAAGGTTCTTTATAGTTTTTATCTCAGGATATTTCCTTTTCCACCATCGACTTCCATACGCTCCCAAATATACCTTCTAAGACACCACAAAAACAGTGATGCCAAGCTGCTCTCCCAACAGAAAGCTCTACCTCTATGAGATGACTGCATGCATCACAAAGGAGTTATCACAAACTTTCTCTCCAGTTTCAATCTGAAGATATTTCCTTTTTCAACATTGGCAACTATCCACTCTTTAATATCCCTTTCTGTATTCCAAAAAAACTTTGTTACCAAACTCCTCAATGAAGAGAAAGATTTAACTCTGTGAGGTGAATTCACCCATCACAAAACAGTCTCTCAGAAAGCTTCTTTCTAGTTTTTTTCTGAGGGTATTTCCTTTTTCACCATAGGCTTCTCTGTGCTCTGAATATTGCTTTGCAGATTCCACAAAAACTGTGTAATCAAACTGCTCAATGAAACGAATGGTTTCCCTCTGGAAGATGAATTCACCCACCATAAAGAAATTTCTCAGAAAGATCCTTTCCAGTTTTTAACTGTGTATATTTACTTTTACACTCTCAGCATCAATGCACTTCAAATATCCCTTCTCAGACACCAAAAACACAGTGAGACCATACTGCTATATCAACAGAATGGTTTATCTCTATGAGATGAATACACACATCACAAAACAGTTTCTCAAAAACCTTCTCTCCAGTTTTTATCTGAAGATATTTCCATTTTCACCGTAGACCTCTATGAGCTCCTGAAAATCCCTTTGCAGATTCCTCAAAAACAGTAATACTAATCTGCTCGATGAAAAGAAAGGTGTAACTCTTTGAGAATAATTCACTGATCACAAAGCAGATTCTCAGAAAGCTTCTTTCTAGTTTTATCTGAGGATATTTCCTTTTTCACTATAGACCTCAATTTGCTCAGGAATATGCCATTACAGATTACATGAAAACAGTGTTAGCAAACTGCTCCATGAAAAGAAAGGTGTAACCCTGTGAGATGAATTCACACATCTCAAAGAACTTCTTCAGAAAGCTTCTCTCTAGTTCATATCTGAGGTTATTTCTTCGTCACCATAGGTTTTAATGCGATCCAAAATATCCATTCTCAGATTCCCCAAAAACAGTGCTAACAAACTGATCCATGGAAAGTGTCATGTAACTCTTTGAGATGAATCAACACATCACAAAGCAGTTTCTCAGAAAGCTTCTTTTTAGTGTTTATATGAGGATATTTCCTTTGTCACCCAAAACTTCAATGTGCTCCAAAATATCCCATTGCAGATTCCAAGAAAACAGTGTTAGCAAACTACTTAATGAAAAGTGTAACTCTGTGATGTGACTCACACATCACAAACAAGTTTTTCAGGAAGTTTCTTTCAAGATTTTGTCTGAGGATATTTCCTTTGTCACCATAGGCTTCAATGGGTTCCAAAATATCCCTCCTCAGATTCCCAAAAAACAGTGCTACCCAACTGAACCATGAAAAGAAAGGTGTAACTCTGTGAGATGAATTCATACATCACAAAATAGTTTCTCAGAAAGCATCTTTCTAGTTTTTGTCTTTGGATATTTCCTTTTTCAATATTTGCCTCAATGCACTCATGAATATCGCTTTGCAGATTCCACAAAAATACTGTTAGCACACTACTCAATGAAAAGAAAGGTGTAAATTGGTGACATTAATTCACACATCACAAAGCAGTTTCTCAGAAAGCTTCTTTTTGTTTTTTTGTCTGAGGATATTTCCTTTGTCACCATAGGTTTCAATACATACCTAAATTTCCCTTCTCAGACAACACAAAAACAGTGATGCCAATGTCCTACCTCAAGAGAAACTTTTAGCAATATGAGATGAATGCACACATCAGAAAGTATTTTCTCCAAAAGCTTCTCTCCAGTTTTTACCTGGAGAATTTTATTTTTTCACCTTAGGCCTCTAGGAGCTCCCAAATATCCCTTTGCAGATTCCATAAAAAACAATGCTACCAAACTGCTAAAAGAAAACAAAGGTGTAATTCTGCGTGATGAATTCACCCATCACAAATCAATTTCTCACAAAGCTTCTTTCTAGTTTTTATCTCAGGATATTTCATTTTCCACCATTGGCTTTCATGTGCTCCCAAATATCCCTTCTCAGACACCACAAAAACAGTGATGCCAAACTGCTCTCTCAGCAGAAAGCTTTACCTCTATGAGATGAATACACACATTACAAAAGAATTATCAGAAACTTTCTCTCCAGTTTTCACCTGAAGATATTTGCTTTCTCAAACTTGGCCTCTATGCGCTCCCCAATATTCCTTTGCATATTCCACAAAAGCAATGTTACCAAACTGCTCAATGAAAAGGAAGATTTACCTTTGTTAGATGAAGTCAACCATCACAAGACAGTCTGTCAGAAAGCTTCTTTCTAGTTTTCCTCCTAGGTTATTTCTTTTTTCACCATAGGCTTCTATGTTCTCTGAATATCCCTTTGTAGATTAAACAAAAAGAGGGTTACCAAATTATTCAATGAAAATAATGGTTTACCTCTGGTAGGTGAATTCACCCATGACAAAGAAATTTCTCAGAAGGCTCCTTTCTAGTTTTTATCTGTGCATATTTACTTTTCCACAATCAGCGTAAATGCGCTCCCAAATATCCCTTCTCAGACGCCACAAAAACAGGGATGCCAAACTTCTCAATCAACAAAGTGGTTCATCTCTATGAGGTGAATACATATATCACCAAACAGCTTCTCAAAAACCTTCTCTCCAATTTTTATCTGGAGATATTTTCTTTTTCAGCATAGTCCTCTATGAGCTCCCAGAAATTCCTTTACAGATCCCCAAAAACAGTACAACCAAACTGTTCAATGAAAAGAAAGCTGTAACTATGTGAGATGAATTCACTTATCACAAAACAGTTCCTCCAAAAGCTTTTTTCTAGCATTTGTCTGAGGATATTTCCTTTGTCACCTTAAGTTTCAATGTGCTCCAAATTATCCCATTACAGATTCCAAGAATACAGGGTGAGCAAACTGCTCAAGAAAAAGAACAGTGTAACAGTTAGACGAATTCCCACATCACCAAACAGTGTCTCAGAAAGCTTCTTTTTGGTTTCATCTGAGCATATTTCCTTTGTCACCATAGGCTTCAATGCACTCCAAAATATCCTAATTCAGATTTCATGAAAACAGTGTTATCAAACTGCTTGATGAAAAGAAAGGTGTTAGATAACACTTTTTTAGTGGAATCTGCAATAGGATATTTAGGAGCACATTGAAGCCTATAGTGACAAAAGAAATATGCTCATATATAAAACAAAAAGAAGCTTTCTGTGAAACTGCTTTGTGATGTACGAATTCACCTCACTGAGTAACACTGTTCTTTTCATTGAGAAGTTTGCTAACACTTTTTTCATTTAATCTGCAATGGGATATTTGGGAGCACTTTGAGGAATTCAGTGAAAGAGGAAGTATCCTCAGATAAAAACTAGAAAGAAGCTTTCAGACAAAACCTTTTGTGATGTGTGCATTTATCTCATTGAGCTAAACGTTTCTGTTCAGGGAGCACTTTGGCAGCACTGTATTTGTGTTGTCTGAAAAGGCATATCCGAGAGCACTTTGAAGCCTATGGTGGCAAAGGAAATATTCTCAGACAACAACCAACAAGAATCTTTCTGAGAAACTGCTTTATGATGTTTGAATTCATCTCACAGAATAACACCTTGCTTTCCTTTTTTTTTTTTTTTCTTTTTTGAGACGGAGTCTCGCTCTGTCACCTGGGCTGGAGTGCAGTGGCCGGATCTCAGCTCACTGCAAGCTCCGCCTCCTGGGTTCACGCCATTCTCCCGCCTCAGCCTCCTGAGTAGCTGGGACTACAGCTGTCTGCACCTCACCCGGCTAGTTTTTGGTAATTTTTTTTTTTTTAGTAGAGACGGGGTTTCACCATGTTAGCCAGGATGGTCTTGATCTCCTGAACTCGTGATCCACCTGTCTCGGCCTCCCACAGTGCTGGGATTACAGGCTTGAGCCACCACGCCCGGCCACACCTTGCTTTCCATGGAACAGTCTACTAACACTATTTTCATGGAATCTACAAAGAAATATTCATAAATGCATTGAGGCAAATGGTGAAAAAGGAAATATTCTCAGACAAAAACTAGAAAGATGCTTTCTGACAAACTGCTTTGTGATCTGTGAATACATCCCACAGAGTGACACGATTGTTTTCATGGAGCAGTTTGGTAGCATTGTTTTTGGAGAATCTGAGAAGGAACAATTTGGATCACATTGAAGACTATGGTGACACAGAAAATATCCTCACATAAAATCTAAAAAGAAACTTTCAGAGTAACTTCCTTGTGCTTTGTGAATTCATCTCACAGAGTTACACCACTCTTTTCATTGAGAAGTTTGCTAACACTTTTTTCGTGGAATCTGCATTGGGATACTATGGAGCACATTGAGGCCTATGTTAAAAAATGAAGTATCCTCAGATAAAAACTACAAAGAAGCTTTCTGAGAAACTGCTTTCTGATGTGTGAATTCATCTCACAGAGTTACACCATTCTTTCCATGGAGTAGTTTGGTAGCACTGTTTTTGGGGAATTTGAGAACGGATATTTTGGATCGCTTTGAAGCCTATGGAGACAAAGAAAATATCTTCTGAAGAAAACAAGGAAGAAGCTTTCTGAGAAATTTCTTTGTGAAGTGTGAATTCATCTCACATAGTTCCACCTTTATATTCATGGAGCAGTTTGCAAACACTGTTGTCGTGGAATCTGCAAAGAGATGTATGGGAGCACATGGAAGCCTATGATGTGAAAGGAAATATCCTCATATAAAAACTGGAAAGAAGCTTTCTGAGAAACTAACTTTGGATGAGTGAATGCATCTCACAGAGATACACTCTTGTTTTCATTGAGCAATTTGATAACACTGTTTTCGTGGAATGTGAAGTAGGATATTGGGACCACATTGAAGACTATGGTGACAAAGTAAGTATCCTCAGAGAAAACCCAAAAAGAAGCTTTCTGAGAAACTGCTTTCTGATGTGTGAATTCATCTTACAGATTTACACCTTTCTTTTCATGGAGTAGTTTGCTAACACTGCTTTCCTGGAACCTACAGAGGGATATTCATAAGCCCATTGAGGTCTATGGTGATAAAGGAAATATGCTCAGACAAAAACTAGAAAGAAATTTTCTGAGAAACTGCTTTGTGATGTGTGAAATTATCTGACAGAGTTACACCATTCTTTTCAACGAGCAGTTTGATAACACTGTTTTTGTGGAGTCTGCAGTAGGATATTTGGAAGCACATTGAAGACTACGGTGACAAAGGAACTATCCTCAGATAAAAGCCAAAAAGAAGCTTTCTGTGAAATGGCTTTGTGATGTATGAATTCAACTCATAGAATTACACAGTTCTTTTCATTGAGAAGTTTGTTGACAGTTTTTTTCGATTACTCTGCAATGGGATATTTGAGAGCACGTTGAGGAATATGGTGAAAATGCTAATATCTTCAGATAAAACTAGAAACAAGGTTTGTGAGAAACAGCATTGTGATATGTGAATTCACCTCACAGAGTTACAGTTTTCTTTTCATGGAGCAGTTTTCTAGCACTCTTTTCGTGGAATTTGCAAAGGGATATGTAGGAGTGCACAGAAGCCTATCATGAAAAAGGAAATATCCTCAGATAAAAAGTAGAAAAGATATTTGTGAGAAACTGCCATGTGATGTGTGAATTCATCTCACAGAGTTCCACCATTCTTTTCATTGAGCAGTTTGTGAACACTGTTTTCGTGGAATCTGCAATAGGATATTTGGGAGCCCATTGAAACCAATGGTGACAAAGGATATATCCTCAGATAAAAACCAAAAGGAAGTGTTCTGAGAAACTACTTTGTGATGTGTGAATTCATCTGACGCAGTTACACTGTTGTTTTCATTGAGAAGTTTGCTAAAACTGTTTTCTTGGAATCTGCAATGGGATATTTCGGAGTTTATTGATGTTTATGGTGACAACAGAAATATCCTCTTATAAAAACAGGAAAGAGGGTTTCTGAGAAACTGCTTTGTGATTTGTGAATTTATCTCACAGAGTTACATGATACTCTTTATGAAGCAGTTTGGTAGCACTGCTTTTGGGGAATCTGAGAAGGGATATTTGGGATCACATTGAAGTCTATGTTGACAAACTAAATACCTCAGATAAAAACTAGAAAGAAGCTTTCTGAGAAACTGCTTTATGATATGTGAATTCATCACACAGTGTTACACTGTTCATTTCATTGAGCAGTTTGTTAACACTCTTTTGTTATAATCTTCAATGGGATATTTCAGAATGCATTGAAGCTTATGGCGACAAAGAAATATCCTCTGACATAAACCAAAAAGAATCTTTCTGAGAAAACGCTTTGTGATCTGTGAATTCATCTCACAGATTTACACCTTTCTTTTCATGGAGCCATTTGCTAACACTGTTTTCATGGAATCTGCAAAGGGATATTCACTAGAGCCTTGAGGCAAACAGTGAATAAAGAAATAGTCTCCGACAAAAACTAGAAAGAACCTTTCTGAGAATCTGCTTCATGATTTGTGAGTTCATTTCACAGAGTTACACCTTTCTTTTCATGAAGCAGTTTGGTAGCACTGTTTTTACGGAATCTGAGAGGAGATATTTTGTATCACATTGAAGTCTATGGTAATAAAGGAAATATCCTCAGAAAAAATCTAGAAAGAAACATTCAAGGAAACCTCTTTGTGATGTGTGAATTCATCTCACAAAGTGACACCGTTCTTTTCATTGAGAAGTTTGCTAACACTTTTTTTGTGGAATCTACCATGGGATTTTCGCTAGTGCCTTGAGGCAAATGATGAAAAATGAAATATCCTCAGATAAAATCTAGAAAGAAGCTTTCTGAGAAAGTTCTTTGTAATGTGTTTTTTCACGTCACAGAGCTACACCTTTGAAACCATCGACTTCAATATGATCCAAATTATCTCCTCTTAGATTCCCCAAAAACAGTGCAACCAAGCTGTTAAATTAAAAGAATTGTGTAACCCTTTGAGATAAATTAACACATCACAAAGTGGTTTCTCAGAAAGCTTCTTTCTACTTTTTATACTAGAATATGTCTTTTGTCACCATAAGCTTCTGGGCACTCCAACATATCCCATTGCAGGTTACACAAAAATAGTGCTACCAAACTGCTATAAAGAACAGTGTATCTCTGTGAGATGAATTCAAACATCCCAAAAAAGTCTTGCAGAAAGCTTTTGTTTGCTTTTTATCTGAGGATGTTTTCCTTTTTACCATAGGATTCAATGCCCTCCCAAATATCGTATTGCAGATTCCTCAAAAACAGTGTTATCAAACAGTTCAATGAAAAGAACTGTGTAACTCTGTGAAGTTAATTCACACATCACAAAGCTGTTTCTCACAATGCTTCTTTCTAGTTTTTATATGAGGATGTTTCATTTGTCACCAGAAGCTTCAAGGTGCTCCAAAGTATCCCATAGCAGATTCCAAGAAAACAGTGTTAGCAAATCTCTCAATGAAAAGAACAGTGCAACTCTGTGAAATGAATTCACACATCACCAAGCAGTTTCTCAGAAAGTTTCTTTCTAGGTTTAATCTGAGGATATTTTATTCCTCACCATAGGCATCAAGGTGCTCCCAAATACCCCTTTGCAGATAACCTGAAAACAGTGCTAGCAAACAGCTCCATTAAAAGGACCGTGTAACTCTCTGAGATGAATTAGCACATAACAAAAACTTTTTCAGAGAATTTCTTTCTAGTTTTTATTTGAGAATATTACCTGTGTCACCGTAGGGTTCAATGCAATCCTAAATATCCCTTCTCAGATCACCCGAAAACGTTGCTAACAAACTGATTCATTAAAAGAATCATATAACTCTGTGAGGTGAATTAACACATCACAAAGTCGTTTCTCAGAAAACATCTTTCTACTTTTTCTATGAAGATATTTAATATGTCACCATAAGCTTCTATGTGCTCCAAAATATCCCTTTGCAGAATGCCAGAAGACAGTGTTAGCAAACTGCTCAATGAAAAGAATAGTGTAAAGCTGTGAGATGAATTCACACGTCACAAAGTAGTGTCACAGAAAGCTTCTTTTTGGTTTTTATCTGAGGATACTTCCTTTTTCAACACAGGCTTCAATGTTGTCCCAAATATCCTTTGCAGATTCCAAGAAAACAGTGTTAGCAAACTGCTCCATGAAAAGAAAGGTGTAAATCTGTGAGATGAAATCACATTTCATAAAGAACTTTCTCAGAAGGCTTCTTTCTAGTTTTTATCTGAGTATATTTCCTTTGTCAACATAGGATTCAATAAGATCCAAAATATCCCTTCTCTGATTCTCCAAAAACAGTGCAAACAAACTGCTCCTTGGAATGAATCATGTAACTCTGTGAGATGAATTAACACATCACAAACGGTTTTTCAGAAGTATTCTTTCTAGTTTTTATATGAGGATATTTCCTTTTCCAACATAGGCTTCAATATTCTCCCAAATATCCCTTCTCAGACACCACCAAAATTGTGATGCCAAAGTGCTCCCTCAACAGAAACATTTAGCTCTATGAGATGAATGCACACATCACAAAGGAGTTTATCAGAAAGTTTCTCTCCAGTTTTTACCTAAAGATATTTCCTTTTTTGCCATTGGACTCTATGTGCTCCCAAATATCCCTTTGCAGATTCCACAAATTCAGTGTTACCAAATTGCTCAATGAAAACAAAATTGAAACTCTGTGAGATGAATTCACCCATCACAAAACAGTTCCTCAGAAAGCTTCCTTCTAGTGCAAATCTGAGTATATTTCTTTTATAGCCATAGGCTCCAGTGTGCTCCCAAATATTTCCTCTCAGATATCACCAAAACAGTGATGCCAAAGTGTTCAATCAAAGAAAAAGTTAAACTATTTCCGATGAATACACACATCACAAAACCGTTTCTGGAAATTTTCTCTCCAGTTTTTAATCTGAAGTTATTTCCTGTTTCACCATTGGTCACTAGGAGCTCCAGAATATCCCATTGAAGATTCCATAAAAACAGTGCTAGCACACTGCTCCATGAAAAGAAACCTCTATCTCTGTGATATGAATTCACAAATCACAAACCGGTATTGCAGAAAGTTTCTTTCCAATTTTTATCTGAGGATATTTCCTTTGACACCATAGGCTTCAATGTGCTCCAAAATATGCTATTGCAAATTACATAAAAACATTGTTAAAAAACTGCTCAATGAAAAGGATGATGTAAATCTGTGAGATAAATTGACACTCCACAAAGAACTTTATCAGAAAGCTTCTGTCTGGTTTTTATCTGAGGATATTTCCTTTTTCACCACAGGCTTCAATGTTGTCCCAAATATCCCTTTGCAGATTCCACGAAAACAGTGTTTTCAAACTGCTCCATGAAAAGAAAGGTGTAACTCTGTGAGATGAATTCACACATCACAAAGAACTTTCTCAGACGGCTTCTTTTTTTTTTTTTTTTTTTTTTTTTTTAATCTAAGAATATTTCCTTTATCACTATAGGCTTTAATGAGATCCAAAATATCCCTTCTCAGATTCCCCAAAAACAGTGCTACCAAACTGTTCCATGGAAATAATCAGGTGACACTGAGATTAATTAACACATAACAAAGCGGTTTCTCAGAAGACTTCTTTCTACTTGTTACATGAGGATGTTTCCTTTTTCACCACAGGTTTCAATGTTGTCCCAAATATTCCTTTGCAGATTCCATGGAAACAGTGTTAGCAAACTGCTCCATGAAAAGAATTGCATAACTCTGTGAGATGAATTAACACATGATAAAGTGGTTTCTCAGAAGGCTTCCTTGTAGTTTTTATATGCAGATATTTCCTTTTCCACAATAGGCTTCAAGGGCTCCCAAATATCCCTTCTCAGACACCATAAAAATAGTGATACCAAAGTGCTCCCTCAACAGAAAAGTTTAACTCTCTGAGATGAATGCACACTTCACAATGGAGTTTCTCAGAAAATTTCTCTCAAGTTTTTACCTGAAGGTATTTTCTCTTTCACCATTGGACTCTATGTGATACAGAATATCCTCTTGTGCATTTCATAAAACCAGTGTCACGAAACTGCTCAAATAAATGAAAGGTATAACTCTGTGAGATGAATTTACCCAGCACAAAGCAGTTTCTCAGGAAACAACTTTCTAGCATTTTTCTGAGGATATTTCCTTAGTAACCATAAGTTTCAATATGCTTCGAATTATCCCATTGTAGATTCCAAGAAAACAGTGATAGCAAACAGGTCAATGAAAAGGCCAGTGTAACACTGTGAGATGAATTCACAGATTACAAACCAGTTACTCAGAAAGCTTTTTTCTAGAGTTTATCTGAGGATATTGCCTTTTTCACCATAGACCTCAATGTGCTACCATATATCCCTCTGCCGATTCCACAAAAATACTGTTAACGAACTGCTACATGAAAGGAAATGTGTAAGCGTATGAGATGAATTGACACATCACAAATAATTTTCTCAGAAAATTTCTCTCTAGTTTTTATCTTAGGGTATTTCCTTTGTCACCATGGGCTTCAATGCGATACAAAATACCCCTTCTCAGATTAACCAAAAACAGTGCTACCAAACTGCTCATTGAAAAGAAAGCTATATCTCTGTGAGATTAACTCACAAATCACAAAGCAATTTTACAGGAAGCTTCTTTCTAGTTTTTATCTGAGGATATTACCTTTTTCACCATAGGCCTCAATGCACTCCCAAATATCGCATTGCAGGTTTCATGAAAACAGTGTTAGGAAACTGCTCAATGAAAAGGAAGGTGTAACTCAGTGAGATGAAATCACACATCACAGAGAACTTTTTCAGAAAGCTTCCTTCTCGCTTTATCTGAGGATATTTCCTTAGTAACCATGGACTTCAATGTGATCCAAAATATCCCTTCTGTGATTCCCCAAAAGCAGTACAACCAAAACAGCCTCATGAAAAGAACCATGTAACCCTGTGAGATGAATTAGCACATCACAAAGCCATTTCTCAGAATGTTTCTTTCTAGTTTATAATAAAGATATTTCCTTTTTCACCATAAGCTTCTAGGTGCTTCATAATATTTCTTCATAGATTGCAAGAGAACAGTGTTAGCAAAATTCTCAATGAAAAAAAAACTGTGTAAATTTGTGAGATATATTTACACATCACAAAGCAGTATCTCAGAAAGCAACTTTCTAATTTTTATCTCAGGATATTTAACTTTTCATTATATGCCTCAATGCACTCCCAAATATCCCCTCAAAGATACCATGAAAATAGTGTTAGCAAGCTGTTTCATGAAAAGAAACGTGTAACTCTGTGAGATGAATTCACACATCACAAAGAACTTTTTGACAAAGCTTCTTTCTAGTTTTTATCTCAGGATATTTCTTTGTCACCATGGACTTCAATGCTATCCAAAATATCCCATCTCAGATTCCGCAAAAACAGTGCTACCGAACTGCTCCTTGAAAATAATCATGTAACTCTGTGAGATGAATTCACAAGTCACAAAGCAGTTTCTCAGAAAGCTTCTTTCTAGTTTCTGTCTGAGGATATTTCCATTGTCAATATAAGCTTGAATGAGCTCCTAAGTGTCCCATTGTAGATTACACAAAAACAGTGTTAGCCAACTGCTCAATGAAAAGGGAAGTGTACCTCTGTGAGATGAATTGGCACATCACAAAGCAGTGTCTCAAAACGCTTCTTTATGTTTTTTATGTGTGGAAATTTCCTTTGTCACCATAGGCTTCAAAGGGCTCACAAATATCCTATTGTAGCTTCCATGAAAACAGTGTTTTTCAACTGCTCAATATAAAGAACGGTGTAACTCTGTGAGATGAATTCACACATCACAATGCAATTTCTCAAAATCTTATTTCTAATATTTATCTGATGATATTTCCATTGTCACCATACTCTTCAATGCAATTCAAAATATCCCTTCAGATTCCCCCAAAACAGTGCTACAACACTACTACAAGAAAATAAAGGTTTACCTCTGTGAGGTAAATTCACACATCACAAAGAAGTTTCTCAGAAAGCTTCTTTCTAGTTGTAATCTTGGGATATTTCCTTTGTCACCTTTGGCTTCAATGCCATCCAAAATATCTCTTCTCAGATCCCAAAAAACAGTACTACCAAACTGCTACATGAAAAGAATTGTGTAACCCTGTGAGAGCAATTCACCAATCACAAAGCAGTTTCTCAGAAAGCTTTTCTCTACTTTTTGCCTGAGGATACTTTCTTTGGCACCCTAAGCTTCGATGTGTTCAAAAATATCTCATTGCTGCTTCCAAGAAAACAATGTTATTAAACTACTCATGAAAAGAACAGTGTAACTCTGTGAGATCAATTCACACATCACAAAGCAGTCTCTCAGAAAGATTATTTTTGTTTTATTTCTGAGGTACTTCATTTGTCACCATAGACTTCAAAGCGTTCCCAATATCCCTTTGCAAATTTCACAAAAATAGTGTTCGAAACTACTCCAAGAAAAGAGGGCTGTAACTGTGTGAGATGAATTCAAACGTCACAAAGATGTTTCTCAGAAAGCTTCTTTCTCATTTTTATGTGAGGATATTTCCATTGTCATTAGAGGCTTCAATGCCATTGAAAATATTCCTTTTCAGATTCCTCAAAAACAGTACTACCAAACTGCTCCATAAAAAGAATTGCATAACTCAGTGAGATGAATTCACAAATTGGAAAGCAGTTTCTAAGAAAGCTGTTTTCTAGTTTCTTCTGAGGATATTTCCTTTGTCATTATAACCTTCAAAACATTCCAAAATATACCATTGCAGATTCCATGAAAACAACATTAGCAAAGTGCTCAATGAAATGAAAAATGTAACGCTGTGAGATGAATTCACACCTCAGAAAGCAGTTTCTCATAAAGCGTCTTTCTAGCTTTTAATCTCAGAATATTTCTTTTTTCGCCATAGGCCTCAACACGCTTCCAAATATCCCTTTGCAGATTCCACGAAAACAGTGTTAGCAAACTGCTCCATGAAAAGAAAAGTGTAATTTGGGGAGATGAATTCACACATAATGAAGGAGTTTCCCAGAAAGTTTCTTTCGAGTTTTATCTGAGGCTACTTCCTTTTTCAATATAGGCTTCAAGGTGATCAAAAATATCCCATCTCAGATTCTCCAAAAACAGTGCTACCAAACTAACCCATGAAAAGAAAGGTGTAACTCTATGAGATGAATTCACAAATCACAAAACAATTTCTCAGAAAGCTTCTTTCTAGTTTTTGTCTGAGGGTATTCCTTTGTCATGAAAAGCTTCAATAAACTCCGAAATATCTTATTGCACATTCCAAAAAAAAGTGTTAGCAAACAGTTCAATATGAAGGACAGTGTATCTCTGTGATTTCAATTCACACATCACAAAGAAGTCTCTCAGAAAGTTTATTTCTACTTTTTATCTGTGGATACTTCCTTTTTCAACATAGGCCTCAATGTGCTCCCAAATATCCCTTTGGAGATTCCACTAAAACAGTATTAGCAAACTGCTCCATGAAAAAAAAGATGTAGCTCTGTGAGTTGAATTCACAAATCACAATGAACTTTCTCAGAAATCTTCTTTCTAGTTTTTATCTGAGGATATTTCCTTTTTCACTATATTCCTGAATGTGTACCCAAATATCCCATTGCAGATTAAATGAGAAAAGTCTTAGCAAACTTCTCAATGAAAAGAACGGTGTACCTCTGTGAGATGAATTCACACAACAGAAGCCAGTTTTCACAGAAAGCTTATTTTTGGTTTTTATCTGTTTATATTTCCTTTGTCACCATAATCTCCAATGCACTCCAATAAATCCCTTTGCAGATTCCATGAAAACAATGTTAGCAAACTGCTCCATGAAAAGAAAGTTGTAACTCCGTGATATGAATTTACACATCATGAAGAAGTTTCTCAGAGATCTTCTTTCTAGTTTTCATGTGAGGATATTTCCTTTGTTAATATAAGCTTCAATGTAATCAAAAATATCCCTTCTCAGATTCCTTAAAAACAGTGCTACCACACTAATCCATGAATAGAAAGGTGTAACTCTCTGAGATGAATTCACAAATCACAAAGCAGTTTCTCTGGAAGCTTCTTTCTAATTTTTGTCTGAGGATATTTCCTTTGTCATCATAAGCTTCAATACCCTCCAAAATATCTCATTGCACATTCCAAGAAAACATTGTTAGCAAACTGCTCAATATAAAGGACAGTGTATCTCTGTGAGTTCAATTCACACATCACAAAGCAGCCTCTCAGAAACCTTCTTTCTGCTCTTCATCTGTGGATACTTCCTTTTTCAACATAGGCCTCAATACACTCCCAAATATCCCTTTGGAGATTATTCCACAAAAACAGTGTTAGCAAACTGTTCCATGAAAATAAACATGTAGCTCTGTGAGATTAATTCGCACATCATAATGAACTTTCTCAGAAGTCTTCTTTCTAGTTTTCATCTAAGGATATTTCCTTTTTCACTATATTTCTGAATGTGTGCCTGAATATCCCATTGCAGATTAAATGAGAAAAGTCTTAGCAAACTTCTCAATGAAAAGAATGGTGTAACTCTGTGAGAAGAATTCACACATCTCTAACCAGTTTCTCAGAAAGCTTAGTTTTGGTTTTCATCTGTTTATATTTCCTTTGTCACTATAATCTTCAATGTGCTCTGAGAAATCCCTTTACGGATTCCACAAAAACAGTGATAGCAAACTGCTCTATGAAAAGAAAGTTGTAACTCTGTGAGATGAATTTACACATCATGAAGAAGTTTCTCACAAAGCTTCTTACTAGTTTTCGTGTGAGTATATTTCCTTTGTCAATATAGGCTTCAATGTCATACAAAATATCCTTTCTTGGATTCACCGAAAGCAGTGCTTCCAAATGGCTCCATGAAAAGAAAGCTGTTACTCTTTGAGATGAATTCACAAATCACAAAGCAGTTTCTCTGGAAACTTCTTTCTAGTTTCTATCTGAGGATATTTCCTTTGTCACCACAAGCTTTAATACACTCTAAAATAGCTCATTGCAGATTTCAAGAAAATAATATTAGCAAACTCTTCAATGAAAAGAGCAGTGTAACTCTGTCAGTTCAAAACGGTCTCCCAGAAAGCATTTTTTTATCATGTTTCTCTTTGTCACCATTGACTTCAATGCACTCCCAAATATTCTGTTGCAGATTCCATGTAATGAGTGTTATTAGACTGCTCAATTAACAGAATGGTGTAATTCTGTGAGATGAATTCAAACATCACAAAGAACTTTCCATGAATGACCATTCTAATTTTTATCTGAGGATATTTCCTTTAACACCATAGATTTCAATGTGATCGCAAATATTCCTTGTCAGATTCCCCAAATGCAGTGCTACAAAACTGCTCCAAGAAAATAATCGTGTAACTCTGTGAGATAAATTCACTAATCAAAAAGCAGTCTCTCAGAATTGGTCTTGCTAGTGTCTGTCTGAGGATATTTCTTTTATCAGCATAAGCTTCAATGCCCTCTGAAATATCCTACTGTAGAATCCATGAAAACAGTGTTATCAAACTGCCCTGTGAAAAAAAATGGTGTAACACTGTGAGATGAATTTACATATCCCAAAGCTGTTTCTCTGAAAGCTTCTTTCTAATTTTATCTGTGGATATTTCCTTTTTCACTATATGCCTCAACGTGCTTCCAAATATCCCTTTGAAGATTCTGTGAAAACAGTATTAGCAAACTGCTCCCTGAAGAAAGTTGTAGCTCTGTGAGATGAATTCAAACTACACCAAGAATTTTCTCAGAACGCTTCTTTCTAGTTTTTATCTGTGGATGATTCCTTTTTCACTATAGGCACGAAGGCGTTCGCAAATTCCCCTTTGCAGTTTCCACAAAAACGGTGATAACACACTGCCAAATGAAAAGAAAGGTGTAACTCAGTGAGACGAATTGACACATCAAAAAGTAGCTTCTCAGAAAGTGTCTTTCTATTTAATATCTAAGGATATTTCCTTTTTCATTATATACCTCAGTACACTCTCAAATATCCCTTTGCAAATTCCAAGAAAACAGTGTTAGCACTGCTCCTTGAAAAGAAAGGGGTAACTCTGTGAGATGAATTCAAACATCACAAAGAAGTTTTTTAGAAAGCTACTTTCCAGTTTTTATCCGATGATATTTCCTCTGTCACCATGGGCTTTAATGTGATCCTAAATGTCCCTTCTCAGATTCCCCAAAAACAGCACTACCAAATTGCTCCATGAAAAGAATGATGTTGCTCTGTGATATGAATTCAGAAATCAGAAAGCAATTTCTCAGAAAGCTTCCTTCTAGTTTTTCTATGAAGATATTTCCTTTTTCACAATAGGCCTCAATGTGTTCATGAATATCTCATTGAAGATTACATGAAAATAGTGTTAGCAAAATGCTCTATGAAAAGAAAGGTGTAAATCAGTGAGATGCATTCACATATCACAAAGCAGTTTCTCAGAAAGATTCTAGTTTATATCTGAGGGTATTTCGTTTTTCACCATAGGCTTCAACTTGCTTCCAAATATCCTTTTGTAGATACCATGAAAACAGTGTTATCAAACTGCTCCATGTAAAGAAAGGTGTACCTCGGTGAGATGAATTCACACATCATGAAGTGCTTTCTCAGAAAGCTTCTTTTTGATTTTTATCTGAGGATATTTCCTTTGTCACCATAGGCTTCAATGCTATTCAAAATATCACTTCTCATATTCCCCAGAAACAGTGCTACCTAACTGTTCCATGAGAAGTATCCTATAACTCTGTGAGATGAATTCACAAATCCCAAAGCAGTTTCTCAGAAAGTTTCTTTCTAGTTTTTGTCTAAGGATATATCCTTTGTCACTATAAGCTTCAATTTGTTCATAAATATCACATTACAGATTGCTACAAAATAATGTTAGCAAATTGCTCAATAAAAAGAATGCTGTAACTCACTAAGATGATTTCACACATCACAAAGCAGTTTCTCAGAAAATTTCTTTCTCATTTTTGTCTGAGGGTATTTCCTTTGTCACCGTTGGCTTCAATGCGATACAAAATATCCCTTATCAAATTAGCCGAAAACAGTATTACCAAACTGCTCATTGAAAATAAAGGTGTACCTCTGTGAGATGAATTCACAAATCATAAAGCAGCTTCTCAGAAAGCCTCTTTTTGGGTCTTCTTTGTCCCCATAGCCTACAATGTGCTCCCAAATATTCTATCACAGATTCCTGGAAAAGAGTGTCATCAAACTGCTCAATGCAAAGAAAAGTGTAACTCTTTGAGGTGAATTGACACATCACAAGGTAATTTCTCAGAAAGCATCTTTGTATTTTTTTTCTGAATATATTTCCTTTCTCAGTATAGGTCTCAAAGTGCTCCCAAATATAATTTTACAAATTCCACAGAAACAGTGTTACCAAACTGGTCCATGAAAAGAAAATTGTAACTCTGTGAAATGAATTCACACATCACAAATCAGTTTCTCAGAAAGCTTCTTTCTAGTTTTTATCTGACGATATTTCCTTTGTCACCATAGGCTTCAATCCTATTCAAAATATCCCTTCTCAGATTCCCCAAAAAGAATGCTACCACACTGCTGTATGAAATGAGGAGTGTAACTCTGTGAGATGAATTCACACATCACAAAGCTGTTTCTCAGATAGGTTCTTTCAAGTTTTTATCTGACGATATTTCCTTTTTCACCATATTCCTCAATGTGCTCCAGAATATGCCATTGCAGATTCCATGAAAAAAGTGTTAGCAAACTTTTCAATGAAAAGAATGGCGTACCTCACTAAGATGATTTTACACATCACAAAGCAGTTTCACAGAAAATTTCTTTCTAATTTTTATCTGAGGGTATTTCCTTTGTCACCATAAGCTTCAATGCAATGCAAAATATCCCTTCTAAGATTAACGGAAAACAGTATTACCAAACTGTTCATTGAAAAGAAAGGTGTACCTCTGTGAGATGAATTCACAAATCACAAAGAAATTTATCAGGAAGCTTCTTTCTACTTTTTCTCTGAGGTTATTGCCTTTGTCACCATAGCCTTCAATATGATGTAAAATATCACTTCTGAGATTCCCCAAAAACTGTGCTACCAAACAGCTCCATGAAAGGACTTGTGGAACTCTGTGACATGAACTCAAAATTCACAAAGCAGTTTCTCACAAAGCTTCTTTCTAGTTTTTATTTGAGGATATTTAATTGGTCACCATAGGCTTCAATGCGATCCAGAATATATCATTGCAGATTTCATAAAAACAGTACTACCAAACCGCCCCATGAAAATAAACCTGTAACTCTGTAAGAGTTTGTCTTTCCTTTGTCATTGTAAGCTTCAACGTGCTCCAAAAGATCCCATTGAAAATTCCAATTAAACAGTGTTAGCAAAATGCTCAAGGAAAACAACAGTGAAACTCTGTGAGTTGAATTCACACACTAGAAATCTGTTTCTCAGAAAGCTTCTTTCTAGTTTTTCTCTGAATATATTTCCTTTTTCACAATAGGTCTCAATGCACTCCCGAATATACCATTGCAGATTCCAGAAAAAAAGTTTCAGCCAACTTTTCAGTGAAAGGAACAGTGTAACACTGTGAGATGAATTCACACATCACAAAGAAGTATCATAGAACGCTTCTTTTTGTTTTTTTCTGAAGATATTTCCTTTCTCACCATAGGCTTCAATGTGCTCCCAAATATCTTATTACAGATCCCACAAAAACAGTGTTATCAGATTGATCAATGAAAAGAACAGTGTAATTCTGTAAGACGAATTCACACATCACAAAACAGTTTTTCAGAATGCTTCTTTCTAGTTTCTTTCTGAGGATATTTCCTTTTTCAGGATACCCCTCAATGTGCTCCCAAATATCCCTTTGCAGATTCCACGAAACCCTGTTAGCTAACCGTTTCATGAAAAGAAAGGTGCAACTCTGTGAGATGAATTCACAGAACACAAAAGTGTATTTCAGAAAGTTTCTTTCTAGTTTTGTATCTGAAGATAATTCATTTGTCACCATAGGCTTCATTGCAATTGAAAACAGTGCTACAAAACTGATACTTGAAAAGAATCATGTAAATCTCTGAAATGAATTAACACATCACAAAACAGTTTCTCAGCATGCTTATTTCTAGTTTTTGTCTGAGAATATTTAATTCGTCACCTTAGGCTTCAATGAGATCCAAAATATCCCTTCTCAGATTCCCCAAAAAGAGGTGACCAAACTGCACCATGAAAATAAATGTGTAAGTCTGTGAGATGAATTCACGTATTACTAAGCAGTTTCACAGAAAGCTTACTTTTTTATCTGAAATTATTTCTTTTGATCCAAAGGCTTTAATGCACTCCGAAATCTCCTATTGCAGATTCCATGAAAATAGTGTTAGCAAACTGCTCCATGAAAAGTGTGGTGTAACACTGTGAGATAAATTCACACATCACAAAGCAGTTTCTCAGAAAACTTCCTTCTAATTTTTATCTGAGGACATTTCCTTTATCATCGTCATCTCAACTCACTCCCAAATATCACTTTGTAGATTCCACAAAAACAGTGTTAGCAAACAGCTTCATGAAAAGAAATGTGTTACTCTGTCAGATGAATACACACACCACAAAGTAGTTTCTCAGAACATTTCTTGCTAGTATTTATCTGGATATATTTCCATTGTCACACTAGGCTTCAATGTGATGAAAAATATCCCTTCTATGAGATTAATTCACACATCACAAAGCTATTTCTCAGAATACTTCTTTCTAGATTTTATCTGTGGATATTTCTTTTTTCCTCATAGTCCTCAATACTCTCTGGAATATCCCATTGCAGGTTCTATGAAAAAAGTGTTATAAAACTTCTCAATGAAAAGAGTGGTGTAACTCTGTGAGATGAATTCAAACATCACAAAGGAGTTTCTCAGAAAGCTTCTTTTTGATTTTTATCTGAGGATATTTCCTCTTTCACCATAGGCCTCCACTGGCTCCCAAATATCCCTTTGTATGTTACACGAAAACAGCATTAGCAAACGGCTCCATGAAAAGAAAGGAGTAACTCTGCGAGTTGAATTCACACACAGCAAAGGAATTTCTCAGAAACCTTCTTTCTAGTTTTTATCTGAGGATATTTCCTTTGTAACCATAGGATTCGATGCAATCCAAAATATCCCTTCTGAGATTTCTCAAAAACAGTGCCACCATACTGCTCCATGAAAGGAATGGTGTAACTCTGTGAGATGAATTGACACATAACAAAGCGGTTTCTCAGAAAGCTTCTTTTCAGCTTTTATCTGAGGATCTTTCCTTTTTCAGCATTTTCCTCAATGAGCTCCGGAATATCCCATTGCAGATTCCAGAAAAAAAACTATTAACAAACTTCTCAATGAAAGGGACGGTGTGATGCTGTGAGGTGAATTGACGCATCATGAAGCAGTTTCACAGAAATCTTCTTTATGGTTTTGATCTGAGGACATTTCCTTTGTCACAATAGACTTCAATGCCCTCCAAAATATCCTATTGTGTATTTCAAGAAAACAGTGTTATCAAACTGCTAAATGAAAATGACAATGTAATTCTGTGAGATGAATTCAGACATCACAAAGCAGTTTCTCAAAAAGTATATTTCTAGTTTTTATCTGAGGATATTTCCTTTTTCACTATATGGCTCAAAGCTGTCACAAATATCCCTGTTCAGATTCCATGAAATCAGTGTTACCAAACTTCTCCATGAAAAGTAAGGTGTTACTCTGTGAAATGAACACATACATCACAAAGAGGCTTCTCAGAAAGATTTGTTCTAGTTTTTATGTGTGGATATTTCCTTTGTCACCATAGGCTTCAATGCGATTGAAAATATCCCTTCTCAGATTCTCCAAAAACAGTGCTACAAATCTGCTCCATAGAAAGGATTGTTTAACTCTGTCAGATGAATTAACACATCACAAAGCAGTTTCTCAGAAGGCTTCTTTCTAGTTTTTATATGTGGATATTTCCCTTTCCACTATAGACTTCAATGCGCTCCCATGTATCCCTACTCAGATACCACGAAAACAGTGAGACCAAAGTGTTCCCTCAACAGAAATGTTTAACTCTATTAGATGAATGTGCACTTCACAAAGGTATTTCTCAGTAAGCTTCTCTCGTTTGTACCTGAAGATATTTGCTTTTTCGTCATTGGACTCTATGCACTCCTGAATATCCCTTTGCAGATTCCACAAAAACAGTGTTAACAAACAGCTCAATGAACAGAAACCTATAACTCCATGAGATGAATTCACCCATCACAAAGCAGTTTCTCAGAAACCTTCTTTCTAGTTTAAATCTGATGATAATTCTTTTTTTCAACACTGGCTTCAATGTGCTCCCAAGTATCTCCTATAAGATATCACAAAAACAGTCATGCTGAACTGCTCAAGGAACAAAATTTTAAACTCTATGAGATGTATACATACATCACAAAACCATTTCTCGAAAAGTTTTCTCCAATTTTTCTCTGAAGTTATTTCCTTTTTCACCATAGGGTTCTGGGAGTTCCTGAATATCCCTTTTCAGATTCCATAAAAACAGTGCTACCAAACTGCTGAAAGAAAGCAAATGTGTAAATCTGTGTGATGAATTCATCCATCACAAAGAAATTTCTTGGAAAGCTTCTTTCTATTTTTTATCTGAGACTGTTTCCTTTGCCACCACAGGCTTCAATGTGCTCCCAAATATAATATGGCAGATTCCATGAAAACAGTGTTATCAAACTGCTCAATGAAAACAACAGTGTAACTTTGTGAGATGAATTCACACATCACAAAGCAGTTTCTCAGAAAACTTCTTTCCCATTTTTATATGTGCATATTTCCGATTTCCCTATATGAATCAAAGTGCTCCCAAATATCCCATTGCATATTCCACGAAAACAGTGTTAGAAAACTGCTCCATGAAAAGAAAGGTGTAAGTCTGTGAGATGAATACACATATCAAAAAGAACTTTCTCAGACAGCTTCTTTCTAGTTTTTATCTGAGGATATTTCCTTTGTCACCCTAGGCTTCAATGCACTTCAAAATATCCCCTCTCAGATTCCCGAAAACCAGTGCTATAAAACTGATACATGAAAAGAATCATGTAACGCTGTGAGATGAATTAACACATCACAAATTAGTTTCTCAGAAAGCATCTTTCTAGTTTTTATATTAGGAGATTTTCCTTTCACCATAAGATTCAATGTGCTCTGAAATATCCAATTGCAGATTCCAAGAAAAGAGTGTTAGCAAACTGCCCGACGTAGAGAACACTGCAACACTGTGAGATGAATTTATGCATCACAAAAGAGTTTCTCAGAAAGCTTCTTTCTAGTTTTTATATGAGGATATTTCCTTTTTCACCAAAGGACTCAATGCACTCCCACATATCCCTTTGTAGATTCCACGAAAAGAGTGGTAGGATACTGCTCCTTGACAAGAAAGGTGTAACTCTGTTAGATAAATTCACACATCACAAAGAAGTTTCTCAGGAAGCTTCTTTCTAGTTTTTATCTGAGGATATTTCCTTTCTCACCATAGGCTTGGAGGCAATCAAAAATATCCCTTTTCAGATTCCCCTAAAAGTGTGCTACCAAAGTGCTCGATGAAAATTAAAGTGTAGCTCTGTGAGATGAATTCAAAAATCACAAAGCAGTTTCTCAGAAAGCTTCTTTCCTTTTTCTGTCTGAGAAAATTACCTTTGTCATCATAAGCTTCAATTAGCTCTGAAAAATCCCAGTGCAGATTACAAGAAAACAGTGTTAGAAAACTGCTCAATAAAAACAAAAGTGTAACTCTGTGATATGAATTCAAACATCACAAGCAGTTACAAAGAAAGCATCTTTTTTGTTTTTATCTGAGAATATTTCCTTTGTCACCATAGTCTTCAATGCGATCCCAAATATCTTATTGCAGATTCCATGAAACAGTGTTATCAAACTGTTCAATGAGAAGAGCAGTGTAACTCTGTGAAATGAATTAACACATCACAAAACAGTCTCTCAGAAAGCTTCTTTCTAGTTTTTATCTGAGGGTATTTACTTTTTCTCCATAGGCCTCAATGCAGTCCCAAATATCCCATTGCAGCTTACACAGAAGGAGTGTCAGGAAACTCCTCCATGGAAAGAAAGTTGTAACTCAGTGAGATGAATTCACACATGGCAAAGAAGTTTCTCAGAAAGTTCTTTCTAGCTTTTTCCTGATTCTACATCCTTTGTCACCATTGGCTTGTATGCAATCCAAAATGTTCCTTCTCAGATTCCAGAAAAACAGTGCTAAAAAAGTGATCCATAAAAAGTATCATGTAACACTGTGAGATGAATTCACAAGTCACAAAGCAGTTTCTCATAAAGTTTCCTTTTGGTTTTGTCTGAGGGTATTTCCTTTGTCACAATAGACTTCAATGCGATCTAAAAGATCCCTTTTCAGATTCCCCAAAAGCTGTGCTACCAAACTGATCCATGAAAAGAATCGTGTACCTCTGTGAGATGAATTATCCCAACATGAAGTGGTTTCTCAGTAAGCTTCTTTCTGCTTTTGGTATGAGGATATTTCCTTTGTCAATGTAAGCTTCAATGCGCTCTGAAATATACCATTGCAGATTCCAAGAAAATTGTTTTCACACACTGTTTAATGAAAGAACAGTGTAACTCTGTGAGATGAACTCACACATCACTAAGCAGTTTCTCAGAAAGATTCTTTTTGATTTTTATCTGAGGACATTTCCTTTGTCATCATAGGTTTCAATGTGTTACCAAATATAATATGGCAGATTCCATGAAAACGGTGTTATCAAACTGCTCAATGAAAAGAACAGTGTAACTATGTGAGATGAATTGACACATCAGTAAGCAGTTTCCCAGAAAACTTCTTTCTCGTTTTTAAATGTGGATTTTTTCCCTTTTCACTATATGTCTCAATGCGCTCCCAAATATGCCTATGCAGATTCCATGAAAAGGGTGTTAAAATATTGCTCCATGAAAAGAAAGGTTTAACTCTGTGAGATTAATTCACAAATAACAAAGAAATTTCTCAGACAACTTATTTCTATTTTTTTATCTGAGAATATATCCTTTGTCACCCTATGCTTCAATGCGATCCAAAATATCCCTTCTCAGATTCTCGAAAAAGAGAGTTACCAAACTGATCCATGAAAAGAATCGTGTAACTCTGTTGGTTGAATCAACGCATCACCAAACAGTTTCTCGGTTTCTCGGAAAGCTTCTTTATAGTTTTTGTCTAAGGATATTTTCTTTGTCACTGTAAGCTTCAATGTGCTCCGAAATATCCAGGTGCATATTCTAAGGAAACAGTGTTAGCAAACTTCTCAATGAAAAGAACAATGTATCTCTGTGAGATGAATTCACACATCACAGAACAGTTTCTCTGAAAGCTACTTTCTAGACTTTATGTGAAGGATATTTCCTTTATCACCATAGGCATCAAAGCGCTCCAAAATATCCCTTGGCATATTTCACGAAAACATTGTTAACAAACTGCTCCATGGAAAGAAAGGTGTAACTCTGTGAGATAAATTCATCCATCACAAAGAAGGTCCTCAGAAATCTTCTTTCTAGTTTTTACCTGAAGATATTTCCTTTGTTACTATAGAGTTCAAAGTGATCCAAGATATCCCTTCTCAGATTCCTCAAAAACAATGCTACAAAACTCCTCCATGAAAAGAATCATGTAATTCTCTGAGATGAATTCACACATCACAAGGCAGTTTCTCAGGCAATTTCTTTCTAGTTTTATCTGAGGATATTTCCTTTATCTCTGTAGTCCTCCATGTGCTCCCAAATATCTCTTTGCAGATTCCATGAAAACATTTTTAGCAAACTGCTACATGAAGAGAAAGGGGTACCTCTGTGAGATGAATTCAAACATCACAAAGAAGTTTCTTAGAAAGCTTATTTCTAGTTTTTATCTGAGGATATTTCCTTTGTCACCATAGGCTTAAATGTGATTCAAAATATCCCTTTGCAGATTCCATGAAAACAGTGTTAACCTAATGCTCAATGGATAGAACAGTGCAACTCTGTGAGATGAATTCACGTATCATGTAACAGTTTCTCAGAAAGCAATTTTCTAGCTATTATTTGAAGATATTTCATTTTTCACCAAAGGCTTCAAGGTGCTCCAAAATATCCTATTGCAGATTCCACAAAAACAGTGTTAGAATACTGCTCAATGAAAAGAATGGTGTAACTCTGTGAGATGAATTCACACATCACAAAGAAATTTCTCAGAAAGTCTCTTTCTCGTTTTTGATCTATTTCCTTTGTCACCTTAGGCTTCGATGGGATCCCAAGTATCCTATCACAGATTCCACGACACCAGTGTTATCAGACTGCCGAATGAAAAGTACAGTGTAACTCTTTGAGATGAATTCACACATCACAAAGCAGTTTCTCAGACAATTTCTTTCTAGATTTTATGTGAGGATATTTCCTTTTTAATCCTCAATGTGCTCCCAAATATCCCCTTCCACATCCGTGAAAACAGTTTTAGCAAACTGTTACATGAAAAGAAAGGTGTACCTCTGTAAGATGAATTCAGACATCACAAACAAGTTTCTTAGAAAATTTCTTTCTAGTTTTTATCTGAAGATATTTCCTCGGTCACCATAGGCTTCAAGGTGATTCAAAATATCTCTACTCAGATTCCCCAAAAACAGTGCTACCAAACCGCTCCATGAAAACAGTGGTGTACTTCTGTGAGTTGAATTCACACACCACAAAGTTGTTTCTCAGAAATTTTCTTTCTAGTTTTTGTCTGAGGATATTTCCTTTGTCAAAATAAGCTTCAATGTGCTCTGAAATATCCCAATGCAGATTCCAAGAAAACAGTGGTAGCAAACTGCTCAATGAAAAGAACAGTGTAACTTTGAAAGATGAATTCACACATCACAAAGCAGTTTCTCAGAAACCTTCTTTCTAGTTTTTTCTGAGGAAATTTCCTTTTTAACCATAGGCCTCAATGCACTCCGAAATATCCCTTTGCAGATTTCACAAAAACCGTGTTAGCAAACTGCTCCATGGAAAGAAATGTATAACTCTGTGAGATGAAATCACACATCACAAAGAACTTTCTCGGAAAGCATCTTTCTTGTTTTTATCTGAGGATATTTCCTGAGTAACCATAGGCTTCTATGTGATCCGAAGTATTCCTTCTCAGCTTTCCCAAAAACAGTGTTACCAAACGGCTCCATGAAAAGTATTGTGTAACCCTGTGAGATGAATTAGCACATCACAAAGCCATTTCTCATAATGCTTCTTTCTAGTTTTTACATGACAGCATTTTCTTTGCCACCATAAGCTTTAAGGTTCTCTGAAATATCCCACTGCAGATTCCAAGAAAACAGTGTTAGCAAACTGCTTGATGAAAATAACAGTGTAACTGTGTGAGATGTATTCACACATCAGAAAGCAGTTTCTCAGAAAGTTTCTTTCTAGTTATTATCTGACGTTATTTTCTTTGTCACCAAAGGCTTCAAAGTGTTCAAAAATAGAACACGGCAGATTCCACGAAAACTGTTATCAAACTGCTCAATGAAAACAGTGTAACACTGTGAGATGAATTCACACATCACAAAGCAGTTTATGAGAAAAATTCCTCCTCATTTTTAAATGAGGATTTTTCACTATTCACTATATGCCTCAATGTGTTCCCAAATATGCCTTTGCAGATTCCACGAAAACAGTGTTACAAAACTGCTCCATGAAAAGAAAGGTGTAACTCTGTGAGATGAATTCACAAATAACAAAGAAATTTCTCAGACAGCTTCTTTCTAATTATTATTTGAGGATATTTCCTTTGTCCCCGTATGCTTCAATGCAATTCAAAATATCCCTTCTCAAATTCCCCAAAGACATTGCTGGAAAACTGATCTATGAAAAGAAAGTTATATCTCTGTGAGGTGAATTCACATATCAGAAGCAAGTTTATCAGAAAGATTCTT
The DNA here is from genome assembly GCF_002776525.5 of Piliocolobus tephrosceles. Classification (NCBI taxonomy): domain Eukaryota; kingdom Metazoa; phylum Chordata; class Mammalia; order Primates; family Cercopithecidae; genus Piliocolobus; species Piliocolobus tephrosceles. The sequence continues at coordinate 66,511,796 of NC_045452.1, forward strand.
TCCAGTTTTAATCTTAGGATATTTCCTTAGTCACAATTGACTGCAAGGCGATAAATATATCCCTTCTCAGATTCCCCAAAAACAGTGCTACCAAACTACTCCATGAAAAGAATTGTGAACTCTGTGAGATGAATTAGCACATCACAAAACAGTTTCTCAGAATGCTTCTTTTTAGTTTTTTTATTAGGATATTTTCTTTTTCACCATAAGCTACAATGCGATCTGAAATATCCCATTGCGGATTCCATGAAAACAGTGTTGGCAAACTGTTCAATGAAAATAACAGTGTAATTCTGTGAGATGAATTCACACATAAAAAAACAGTTTCTCAGAAAGTTTATTTCTAGTTTTTATCTGAGGATATTTCCCTTTTCACTATAGGCCTCAATACACCCCCAAATATACCTTTGCAGATTCCATGAAAACAATGTTAGTAAGGTGCTGCATGAAAGGAAAGGTGTAACTCCATGAGATGAGTTCACACATCACAAAGAAGTTTCTCAGAAAGCCTCTTTCTAGTTTTTATCTCAGGATATTTCCTTTGTCACCATAGACTTCTATGCGATCCAAAATATTCCTTCTCAGATTCCTCAAAAACAGTGTTAAAAAACTGATCAAAAAAATAATTGTGTAACTCCATGAGATAAATTAAGAGATCATAAAGCATTGTCTCAGAAAGCTTCTTTCTAGTTTTGGTCTGAGGATATTTCCTTTGTCACCATAAGCTTCAAAGCACTCTGAAATATTCCATTGTGTATTCCACAAAAACAGCTTTGGCAAACTGCTCCATGAAAAGAAAAGTGTAACTCTGTGAGATGAATTCACACACCACAAATAACTTTCTCAGAAAGCTTCTTTCTAGTTTTTATATGAGGATATTTCCTTTTTCATCAAGTGCCTTAATGTGCTCGTGAATATCCATTTGTAGATTCCACGAAAATAGTGTTAGCACACTGCTCCATAAAAAAAAAAAGGCGTAAATATGTGAGATGAATTCACACATCACAAAGCGGTTTCTCAGAAACCTTCTTTTTGGTTTTTGTCTGAGGATATTTCCTTTTTCACCATAGGCTTCATTGCTCTCCCAAATATCCTATTGCAGACTCCACGTAAACAGTGTTATCAAACTGCTAAACGAAAACCACAGTGTAACTCTATGAGATGAATTCACACATGATGAAGTAGTTTATCAGAAATCCCATTTCTAGTTTTTAATTGATAATATTTCCTTTGCACCATAGACTTCAATGTGACCCAAAATATCCCTTCTCAGATTCCCCAAACACAGTGCCACCAAACTATTACATGAAAAGAATGGTGTAACTCTGTGAGACGAATTCACGTATCACAAAGGTGCTTCTCAGAAAACTTCTTTCTAGTTTTTATCTGAGTATATTTCCTTTCTCACCATATTAATTAATGCGCTCCCCAATATCCCATAGCAGATTAATCAAAAAAAGTGTTATCAAACTTCTAAATGAAAAGAGCAGTTTAACTTTGTGAAATGAGTTCACGTATCACAAAGCAGTTTCACAGAAAGCTTCTTTTTGGACTTTATCTATGGATATTTCCTTTTTCACCATAGGCTTCAATGCACTCCCAAATATCATATTGCAGATTGTGCGAAACTGTGATATCAAAATGCTGAATGAAAAGAACGGTGAAACTCTGTAAGATGAATTTGTAAGATGAATTCACACATCACAAAACTGTATTTCAGAAGGCTTCTTTCTAGTTTTTATCTGAGGAATGTTCATTTTTTACTGTAGTTATCAAAGGGCTCTGGAATATGCCATTGCAAATTCCATGAAAACAGTGTTAACAAACTGCTCCAGGAAAAGAAAGGTTTTACTCTGTGAGATTAATTCACACATCACAAAGAGCTTTACCAGAAAGCTTTTTTCTAGTTTTTATCTGAGGATATTTAATTTGTAAGCACAGGCTTCAATGCGATGCAAAATATCCCTTCTCAGGTTCACCAAAAACACTGCTAAGAAACTGTTCCATGAAGAAAATCGTGAAACTCTGTGAGATGAATTAGCACATCAGAAAGTGGGTTTTCAGAGAGCTTCTTTCTAGCTTTATATGAGGATATTTCCTTTGTCACCATATGTATCAATGTACTCTCAAGTATCCATTTGCAGATTGCAAGAAAACAATGAAACAATGAAAAGCACATGGTAACTTGGTGAGATGAATTCACACATCATACAACAGTTTCTCAGGAAGTTTCTTTCTGGTTTATATCTGAACTCACACATCACAAAGCAGTTTCTCAGAAAGCTTATTTTTGTTTTTTTTATCTGAGAATATGCCCTTTGTCACCATAAGCTTCAATGCCTTCCCAAATATCCTATAGCAGATTCCACGAAAACAATATTATCAAACTGCTCATTGAAAGAAAGGGTGCAATTCTGTGAGATGAATTCACACATCACAAAGCAGTTTCTCAGAAAGCTTCTTTCTACTCTTTTATCAGAGGAAATTTCCTTTGTCATCATAGGTGCCAATGCAATCGAAAATATCCCTTCTCAGGTTCCCCAAAACACTGCTCTCAAACTGCTCAGTGAAATTAAAACTGTATCTCTGTGAGATGAATTCACACATCACAAAGTAGTATCTCACAAAGTTTCTTTCTAGTTTTTATCTGAGAATAATTCTTTTTTTCACTATAGGCCTCAATGTGGTCCCAAATATCCCTTTGCAGATTCCACCAAAACAGTGTTAGCAAACTGCTCCATGAAAACAAAGGTGTAACTCTGTGAGATGAAGTCAGACATCACCAAAGCCTTTCTCAGAAAGTTTCCTTCTAGTTTTTATCTGAGGATAATTTCTTGTCACCATAGTATTCAATTCTTTCCAAAATATCCCTACTCAGATGACCTCAAAACAGTGCTAAAAATTTTCCATGAAAAGAATTGTGTAACTCTGGGAGATTAACACATTACAAAGAAGCTTCTCAGAAAGGTTCTTTCTAGTTTTTATATGAATGTATTTCCTTTTTCAGCATACGCTTCAAGGTGCTCTGAAATATCCCTTTGCAGATTCCTAGAAAACAGTGTTAGCAAGCTACTCAATGAAAACAACAGTGTAACTCTGTGAGATAAACACACACATCACAAAGAAGTATCTCAGAAAGTTTCTTTCTATTTTGAATCTGAGGATACTTCCTTTTTCACCTTAGGCCTCTGAGCGCTCCCATATATCCCTTTGCAGGTTCCAGGAAAACAGTGATAGCAAACTGCTCCATGAAAAGAAAGTTGTAATTCTGTTAGATGAATTCATGCATCACAAAGAAGTTTCTTTGAAAGCTTCTTTCTAGTTTTAATCTGAGGATATGTCCTTTGACACCATAGGCTTCACTGTGATCCAAAACATCCCTTCTCAGATTCCCAAAAAAGAGGGCTACCAAAGTGCTCCACAAAAGGAAAGGTGTAACTCTCTTAGATGATTTCAGAAATCACAAAGAAGTTCCTCAGAAAGCTTCTTTCTAGTTTTTGTCTCAGGATAATTTCTTTGTCACCATAAACTTCAATGCACTCTGAAATATCCCATTGCAGCTTACAAGAAAACAGTGTTAGCAGACAGAACAATGAACAGAACAGCGTAATTCTGTGAAAAGAATTCACACACCAGAAGGAGTTTCTCAGAAAGCTTTTTTCTTATTTTTTTCTGAGGATATCTCCTTTGTCACCATAGACTTCAATACACTCCCAAATATCCTATTGCAGACTCCACGATAACAGTGTCATCAAAAGGCTCAAAGGAAAACACGATGTAGTTCTGTGAGATGAATTCACCCATCACAAAGCAGTTTCTCAGAAAGCTTCTTTCTAGTTTTTATCTGAGTATATTTTCATTTTCACCACAGGCCTCAATGCACTACCAAATATCCCTTTGCAAATTCCACGAAAAAGTGTTAGCGAACTACTCCCTGAAAAGAAAGGTGTAACCTGTGAGATGATATCATATATCACGAAGCCTTTCCTCAGAAAGCTCCTTCCCAGTTTTTATCTGAGGATATTTCCTTAGTCACCATAGACTTCAATGTGATCCAGAATATCCCTTCTCAGGTTCCCCAAAAACAGTGCTACCAAACTGATTCATGAAAAGAATCATGTAACTATGTGAGATAAATTATCTCATCACAAAGTAATTTCTCAGAAAGCTTTTTTAGTTTTTCTATGAGGATATTTCCTTTGTCACCATCTTCTTTGTTGAACTCCCAAATATACTATTGCAGACTCCACGAAAACAGTGCTATCAAAAGGCTCAAAGAAAAGGACAGATTAATTCTGTGACATGAATTCACCCATCACAAAGCAGTTTCTCAGAAAGCTTCTTTCTAATTTTTATCTGAGGATATTTTCTTTTCCACTATAGGTCTCAGTGCTCTCCCAAATATCCCTTTGTAGATTCCTCGAAAACAGCGTTAGCAAATTGATCCATGAAAAGTAAGGTGTAACTCTGTGAGACGAATTCACAAATCACAAAGAGTTTCTCAGAAAGCCTCTTTCTGGTTTTTATCTGAGGATAATAACATTTTCACCATAGGCCTCAATGCGCTCCCAAATATCCCTTTGCAGATTCCACGAAAACAGTGTTAGCAAACTGCTCCATGAAAAGAGTGATGTATCTCTGTGAGATTAATTCACACATCACAAAGCTCTTTCCCAGAAAGCTTCTTTCTAGTGTTCATCTGAAGATATTTACTCTTTCACCATACTGTTCAATGCACTACCAATTATCCCTTTGCAGATTCCATGAAAAAACTGTTAGCAAACTTGTCAATGAAAGAGCATTGTAACTCTGTGAGATGAACAAACACATCACAAAGCAGTTTCACAGAAAGCTTATTTTGGTTTTTATCTGAGGATATTTCCTTTGTCACCACAACTGATAAGCACTACCAAATATCCTGTTGCAGATTCCATTAAAACAGTGTTATCAAATTGCTCAGTGAAAAGAATGGTGTAACCTGTCAGATGAACTCACACATCTCAAAGCAGTTTCTCAGAAAGCTTCTTTCTAGTTTTTATCCGAAGATATTTCCATTTTCACTATAGGTCTCAATGTGTTCCCAAATAGCCCTTTGCAGATTCCATGAAAACAGTGTTAGCAAACTTCTCCATGAAAAGGCAAGTGTAATTCTGTAAATAGGAATTGACACATAACAAAGAACTTTCTCAGAGAGCTTATTTCTAGTTTTTACTTAAGGATGTTTCCTTTGTCACCATATGCTTCAATGTGATCACAAATACCCATTCCGAGATTCCCCATAAACAGTACTACAAAACTGTTCCCTGAAAAGAAACTTGTAACTCTGTGAAGTGAATTAACACATAGCAAATCAGTTTCTCAGAACACTTCTTTCTAGATTTTTCATGAGGATATTTTCTTTGTCACCATAAGCTTCAATGTGCTCCAAAATATCCCATTGCAGATTCCAATAAAACAGTGTTATCAAACTACTCAATGAAAAGAATGGTGTAACTCGGTGAAATAAAATCATATATCCCAAAGCAGTTTCTCTGAGGGCTTCATTCAGCTTTTTATCTGAGGATATTTCCTTTGTCACATTAGGCTACAGTGCCATTTAAAATATCCCTTCTCTGATTCCCCAAAAGTAGTGCTACCAAACTGATCCATGAAAAGAGTAGTGTATCTCCATAAGAAGAATTCACACATCACAAAGCAGTTTCTCAGAAAGTTTCTTTCTAGTTTTTAATCTGATGATATTTCTTTTTTCACCATATTCTTCAAGGTGCTCCCAAATATCCCATGGCAGATCCAACAAAAAAGGTGTTAACAAGCTTTGCAATTAAAAGAACGGTGTGACTCTGTGAAACGAATTCACACATCACAAAGCAGTTTAATAGAAAGCTTCCCTTTGATTTTGGTCAGAGGATATTTCCTTTGTCACCATAGGTTTTTGTCTGAGGATAATTTCTTTGTCACGATTTGCCTCAATGCTCTCAGGAATATCCCTTTCTAGATTCCACGAAAATAGTGTTAGCAAACTGCTCCATGAAAAGTAGGTGTAAATCTGTGAGATGAATTCACACATCACAAAGAAGCTTTCTCAGAAAGCCTCTTTATAGTTTTTATCTGAGGATATTTCCTTTGTAACCATAGTTTTCAATGTGATACAAAGAATCCCTTCTTAGATTCCCCAAAAACTGGCTACCAAACTACTCCATGAAAAGAATGGTGTAATTCTGTGAGATGAATTCACACATCACAAAGCAGTTTTTTCGGAAAGCTTCTTTTTGGTTTTTATTTGATTACATTTCCTTTTTCACCATATTCCTCAATGCGCTCCTGAATATCCCAATGCAGTTTCCATGAACAAAGTGTTAGCAAACATCTCAATGAAAAGAATGGTGTAACTATGTGAGATAATTTCACACATCCCAAAGCATTTCACAGAAAGCTTCTTTTTGATTTTTATCTGAGGATATTTCCTTTGTCACCATAGATTTCAACGTGCTCCCAAATATCCTATTGCAGATTCCACGAAAACAATGTTAGCAAACTGCTCAATGAACAGAATGGTGCAACCCTGTAAGATGAATTCACACATCACAAAGAAGTTTCTCAGATAATGTCTTTCTAGTTTTTGTCTGAGGATGTGTTCTTTACAACCAGAGGCATCAATGCACTCCCAAATATCCTTTTGCAGATTTCACGAAAACACTACTAACAAATTGCTTCATGTAAAGGATCGTGTAATTCTGTGACATGAATTCAAAAATAACAAAGCACTTTCTATGAAAGCTTGTTTCTATTTTTTTGTCTGAGGATATTTTATTTTTTGCCATATGCTCAATGCACTCAAAAATATCCCATTGCAGATTCCATGCAAGAAGTGTTGGCAAACTACTCAATGAAAAGTACAGTGTAACTCTGTGAGATGAATTCACACATCACAAAGCAGTTTCACAGAAATCTTAGTTTTGGTTTTTGTCAGTGTATATTTCCTTTATCACCATAATCCTCTATGTACTCCCAAATATGCCTTTGCAGAATCCAAGAAAACAGTGTTAGCAAACTACTCCATGAAAATAAAGGTGTAACACTGTGAGATGAATTCACATATCACAAATTACTTTCTCAGAAAGATCCTTGCTAGTTTTTATCTGAGAATATTTCCTTTGTCACCACAGGCTTCAATGCAATCTGAAATATCTCTTCTCAGATTCCCGAAAAACAGTGCTCCCAAACTGATCCATGAAAAGAATCATGTAATTCCATGAAATGAATTAACACATCGCAAAGCACTTTCTCAGACAGCTTCTTTCCAGTTTTTATGTGAGGATATTTCCTTTGTCACCAAAAACTTCAATGTACTCTGAAATATCCTATTGCAGATTCCAAGAAAACAGTGTTAGCAAACTTCTCAATGAAAAGAACAGTGTAACACTGGGAGATGAATTCACACATCACAAAACAGTTTCTCAGAAAGGAACTGTTTACTTTTTATCTGAGGATATATCTTTTTTCACCATAGCCCTCAATGTGCTCCCACGAAAACAGTGTTAGCAAGCAGCTTCATGAAGAGAAAGGTATAACTCTGTGAGATGAATTCACACATCTCAAAGCAGTTTCTCAGAAATCTTCTTCCTAGTTTTTATCTGATGATATTTCCTTTTTCACTATAGGCCTCAGTGCTCTCCCAAATATCCCTTCAGAGATTCATGTAAACGGCTTAATGAATAGAAAGGTATAAATCTGTGACAAGAATTCAAACATCATAAAGAACTTTCTCAGAAAGATTCTTTCTAGTTTTTATCTGAGGATATCTCCTTTGTCACTGTAGGCTTCAATGCGATCCAAAATATCCCATCTCAGATTCCCCAAAAGCTGATCCATGAAAAGAATTGTGTAACTCTGTGAGATGAATTAACACATCACAAAGCGGTTACTCAGAAAGTTTCTTTCTAGTTTTTATATGAGGATATTTTCTTTGTCACCATAAGCTTCAATGCACTCCAAAATATCCCATTGTAGACTCCAGGAAAACAGCGTTAGCAAATGGCTCAATTAAATTAACAGTGTAAATCTGTAAGATGAAATTGTACATCATGAATCAGTTTCTCTGAAAGTTTCTTTCTACTTTTTCTCTGAGGATATTTTCTTTTTCACCATTGGCCTCAATGTGCTCCCAAACATTCCTTTGCAGATACCACGGAAACTGTGTTAGCAATCTGCTCCATGAACAGAAAGGTGATACTCTGTGAGATGAATACACACATTTCAAAGCAGTTTCTCACAAAGTTTCTTTCTAATTTTTATCTGAGAATTATTATTTTTCAATATAGACCTCAATGTGATCCCAAATATTCCTTTGCAGATTCCACGAAAACAGGGTTAGAAAACTGCTCCATGGAAACAAAGGTGTAACTCTGTGAGATGAATACACACATCACAAAGAAGTGTCTTAAAAAGCTTCCTTCTAGTTTTAATCTGAGGATATTTTCTTTTACAACATAGGCCTCAGTACGCTCCAAAGTATTCCTTTGCAGGTTCCACGAAAACTGTGTTAACACTCCATGAAAAGAAATTGTAACTCTGTGAGGTGAAATCAAACATCACAAAGAAGTTTCTCTGAAAGCTTCTTTCTAATTTTAATCTGATAATATTTCCTTTGACACCATAGGCTTCAATGCGATCCAAAATATCCCTTCTTAGATTGCCCAAAAACAGGGCTACCAAACTGCTCCACGAATAGAAAGCTGTAACTCTGTGAGATGATTTCAAAAACCACAAAGCAGTTCCTCAGAAAGCTTCTTTCTAATTTTTGTCTCAGAATATTTCATTTGTCACCATAAACTTCAATGTATTCTGAAATATCCCATTGCAGATTCCAAGAGAACAGTGTTCGCAAACTGATCAATGAATAGAACAGTATAATGCTGTGAGATGAATTCTCACAACAAAAAGCAGGTTCTCAGAAAGCTTCTTTCAAGTTTTTTTCTGAGGATGTTTCCTTTGACACTGTAGGCTTCAAAGCACTCCCAAATATCCTATTGCCGACTCCACAAAAACACTGTTATCAAACGGCTCAATGAAAAGCACTATGTAGCTCCGTGAGAGGAATTCACTCACCACAAAGTACTATCTCAGAAAGCTTCTTTCTAGATTTTATCTGAGGATATTTCCTATTTCCTTTTTTACCATAGGCCTCAATGCCCTCCAAAATATCCCTTTGCATATTCCACAAAAACAGTGTTAGCAAACTGCTCCTTGTAAAGAAAGGTTAACTCTGTGAGATGGATTCACATATCACAAAGAATTTTCTCAGAAATCTCCTTTGTAGGTTTTATCTGACGATATTTCTTTAGTCACCATAGAGTTCAATGCGATCCAAAATACCACTTCTCCGCTTCCCCAAAAACAGTGCTACCAAACTGATCCATGAAAGGAATTGTGTAACTTTGTGAGATAAATAATCACATCCCAAAGTGGTTTCTCAGAAAGCTTCTTTGTGGTTTTTCTATAGGGATATTTCCTTGGTCACCAAATACTTCATTGCACTCCAAATATCCTACGGCAGACTCCATGAAAACTGTGTTATCAAAAGTCTCTTTAAAAAGCAGGGAATAACTCTGTGAGATGAATTCACCCATCCCAAAGCAGTTTCTCAAAAAACTTCTCTCTAGTTTTTATCCAAGGATACTTCCATTTTCACCTTAGGCCTCAATGTGTTCAAAAATATCCCTTTGCAGATTCCACAAAAACAGTGTTTGCAAACTGCTCTATGAAAATAAAGGTGTATCTCTGTGAGTTGAATTCACACATCCCAAAGGACTGTCTCAGAAAGCTTCTCTCTAGTATTTATCTGAGGATATTTTGTTAGTCAACATAGGCTTCACGGCGATCTAAAATATCCCTTCTCCGATTTCCCAAAAGCAGTGCTACTAAACTGATCCATGAAAGGAATCGTGTAACTCTGTGAGAGGAATTAATATATCATAAAGCCGTTTCTCAGAGGGCTTCTTTCTAGTTTTTATATGAGGATATTTCCTTTGTCACCATAACGTCAATACACTCCAAGATATGCCCTTGTAGATTCCAAGAAAACAGTGTTAGCATACTGCCCTATGAAAGGAACAGTGTTACTCTGTGCATTGAATTCAAACATCACAAAGTAGATTCTCAGGAAATTTCTTTCTAGTTTTTCTATGAGGATATTTCCTTTTTCACTATCGACCTCAATGTGCTCCCAAATATCCCTTTGCAGAGGCCATGACTGCTCCATGAAAAGAAACGTGTAAATCTGGGAGATGAATTCACATATCACAAAGGAGTTTCTCAGGAAGCTTCTTTCCAGTTTTTATTTGAGGATATTTCCTTTGTCACCATAGGTTTTAAGGCAATCCAAAACATCCCTTCTCAGATTATGCAAAAACAGTGCTACCAAATTGCTGCATGAAAAGAATCGTGTAACACTGTTAGATGAATCCATAAATCACAAAGTGGTTTCTCAGAAAATTTCTTTCTAGTTTTTATCTGAGGATATTTCCTTTTTCACTATATGCCTCAATGGGCTCCCAAATATCCCTTTGCAGATTCCCTGAAAACAGTGTTAGCAAATTGTTCCATGAAAAGATAGGTGTAACTCTGTGAGATGACTTCACACATCACAAAGGAATTTATCATAAAGCTTTTTTCTAGTTTTTATCTGAGGATATTTCCTTTGTCACCATAGGTTTCAATGTGATCCAAAATATCCCTTGTAAGATTCCACCAAAACTGCTAATGAACTGATCCATGAAAAGAGTGGTGTAAATCCAACAGATGAATTAACCCATCAAAAAGCAGTTTCTCAGATAGCTTTGTTCTAGTTTTTATATGATGATATTTTGTTTGTCACCTAAGATTCAGTGGACTCCAAAATATCCCTTTGAAGATACCAAGCAAACAGTGTTAGGAAACTGCTCATTGAAAAGGACAGTGTAACCCTGTGAGATAAATTCACACATCACAAAGTAATTTCTCACATTGCTTCTTTCTAGTTTTTATCTGAGGATAATTCCTTTTTCACCATAGGTCTCAATGCACTCGTAAATATCCCTTTGCAGATTCCACGAAAATAGTGTTATCAAACTACTCCATGAAAAGAAAGGTGTAACCCAGTAAGATAAATTCACACATCACCAAAAAGTTTCTCAGAAACTTCTTTCTAGTTTTCATATGAGGATATTTCCTTTGTCACCATAGGCTTTAAGGCAATTCAAAATATCCCTTCTCAGATTCCCCAAAAACAAGGTGACAAAACTACTGAATGCAAAGTATCATATAACTCTGTGAGATGGATTTACACATCAGAAAGCAGATAAAGAAAGCTTCTTTCTAGCTTCTTTCTGAGGATATTTCCTTGTCACCATAACTTCAATGTGCTCTGAAACATCCTATTGCAGATTCCAAGAAAAGAGTGTAAGCAAACTGCTCAATGTAAACATCATTGTAAGTCTGTGGGTTGAGTTCACACATCACAAAGCAGTTTATCGGAAAGCTTCTTGTTGTTTTTTATCTATTATACTTTGTTTGTCACCATTGGCTTCAAAGGGCTCCTCAATATCCTATTGTAGATTCCAGGAAAACAGTGTTAGCAAACTGCTCAATAAAACAAATGGTGTAACTCTGTGAGATGAGATCACATGTCACAAAAAACGTTCTCAGAAACCCTCTTTCTAGTTTTTTTCTGAGTATATTTCCTTTGTCACCATTGGCTTCAATGTGATCCAAAATATACCTTTTCAGTTTCCCCTAAAAGAGTGCTCCCAAACTGATCCATTAAATGAATCATGTAACTCTGGGAGATTAATTAACATATCACAAAGCGGTTTCTCAGAAAGCTTCTTTATAGTATAGTTTTTATATGAAGATATTTCCTTAGTCACAGTAAGCTTCAATGCATTGCAAAATATTCCATTGTAGATTCTAAGAAAACAGTGTTAGCAGACTGCTAAATGAAAAGAACTTTGCAATTCTGTGAGATGAATTCAAATATTACAAAGCAGTTTCTCAGGAAGGTTCTATCCAGTATTTATCTCAGGATATTTACTTATTAATCATATGCCTCAACGTGCTCCCATATATCCCTTTGCATATTCCACAAAACAATGTTGACAAACTGCTTCATGAAAAGAAAGGTGCAATACTGTGAGATGTATTCCCACATCACAAAGTAACTTCTCAGAAAAGTTCTTTATTTTTTTTTTCAGAATATATTTTCTTTGTCACTGCAGGCTTTAAAATAATCCTCCTCACATTCCCAAAAACAGTGCTACCAAACAGCTCTTTGAAAAGAATCGTGTAACACTGTGAGAATAATTCCCAAGTCACAAAGCAGTTTCTTAGAAAGCCTCTTTCCAGTTTTAGTCTGAGGTATTTCCATTGTCACTGTAAGCTTCAATGCACTCCAACATATCCCATTGCAGATTCCAAAAAAAGGTGGTAGTAAACTGCTCAATGCAAAGAACAGTGTAACTCTGTGAGATGAATTCACACATCACAAAAAAGTTTCTCAGAAAGCTTCTTTGTAATTTTTATCTGAGGATAATTCTTTTTACACTATAAGAATCAATGCACTCCCAAATATCCCTTTGCACATTCCATGAAAACTGTATTAGCAAACTGCTACATGAAAAGAAAGATGTAACACTGTGAAGTGAATTCACACATCACAAAGAACTTTCTCAGAAAGCTTCTTTCTCGTTTTTATCTGAGGATATTCCCTTTGTCACCATAGGCTTCAAAGCAATAAAAAATATCCTTTCTAAAATTTCTCCAAAACAGTGCTAACAGATTGATTCATGAAATGAATCATGCAATGCTGTGAGACGAATTAACACATCTCAGAGCAGTTTGTCAGAAACCTTATTTCTACTTTTTTCTGAGGATAATTCCTTTGTCACCATAGGCTTTAATGTGATCCAAAATATCCAATTGCAGATTCCCCAAAAACAGTGCTACCAAAGTGCTCCATGAAAGGACTTGTGTAACTCTGTGATGTGAATTCAGAAATCATGAAGCAGTTTCTCAGAAAGCTTTTTTCTTCTATTTGTCTGAGGATATTTCTTTGTCACCATAAGCTTCAAAGCACTCCGAAATATCCCATTGCATATTCCAAGAAAACAGTGTAAGCAGTCTCCTAAATGAAAAGAACAGTGTGACTGTGAGATGAGTTCATACATCATAAAGTAGTTTCTCAGAAATCTTTTTCCTAGTTTTTATCTGAGGATAATTCACTTTTCACCATAGCAAATGAGCTCCAAAATATCCCTTTGCAGATTCCACATAAGCAGTGTCAGCAAATTGCTCCATGAAAAAAAGTGGTGACACTGTGAGATGAATTCCCACATCACAAAGAAGTTTCTCAGAAAGCTTCTGTGTAATTTACCATAGGCTTCAAGGTGATCCAAAATATTCCTTTTCAGATTCCCCCAAAAAAGTGCTACCAAACTGTTCCATGAAAGGAATTGTGTAACTCTGAGATGAATTCAGAAATCAGAAAGCAGTTTCTCAGAAAGCTTTTTTCTAGGTTTTGTCTGAAGATATTTCCTTTGTCACCATAAGCTTCAATGAGGTCCAAAATATCCCATTGCAGTTTCCAAGAAAACAGTGTTAGCAAACTGCTCAATGAAAAGAGGAGTGTATCTCTGTGAGATAATTAACACAGTATAATGCAGTTTCTCAGTAAGCTTCTTTTTGGTTTTTATCTGAGGATAGTTTCTTTATCACCACAGGCTTCATTGTGCTCCCAAATATCCTATTGCAGATTCCATGAGAAAAGGATTATCAAACTGCTCGTTGAAAACCAGGGTGTAGCTCTGATAGATGAATGCACACATCATGAAGCAGTTTTTCAGTAAACTTCTTTCTCGTTTTTGTCTGAGGATATTTCCTTTTTCACTATAGGCCTCAATGCACTCCAAAATGTCCCTTTGTAGATTTCACGAAACTATTATAGCAAACTTCTCCATAAAAAGTAAGGTGTAGCTCTGTGAGATGCAATCACAAATCATAAGGAAGTTTCTCAGAATTATTCTTACCAGTTTTTTCTGAAGAGACTTCCTTAGTCACCGTAGGCTTCAAAGGGATCCAAATTATCCCTTCTCTGATTCCCAAAAACAGTGCTAACGAACTGATCCATGAAAAGTATCGTTCAACACAGTGAGATTAATTGAAACATCACAAAGAGGTTTCTCAGAAAGCTTATTTCTACTTTTTATATGAGGATTTTGTCCTTTGTCACGAAAAGCTTAAATGGGCTCCAAAATATCCCATTGCAGATCCTATGCAAAGAATGTGTAACTCTTTGAGATGAATTCACACATCACAAAGCAGTTTCTCAGAAATCTTCTTACTAGTTTTTATCTGAGGATATTTCTTTTTTCAGTATAGGCCTCAATGTGCTCCCAAATATCCCTTTGCAGTTTCCACAAAAACAGTGTTACCAGACTGCTCCATGAAAAGAAAGGTGTATCTCTATGAGACGAATTCAAGCATCAAAAGGAACTTTCTCAGAAAGCTTCATTATAGTTTTCATCTGAGAATATTTCCTTTCTCACCAAAGGCTTCAATGCGATCCAAAATATCCTTTCTCAGATTCCCTAAAAACAGTACTACCAATCTGCTCCATGAAAAGAATTGTGTAATTCTGTTAGATGAATCCAAAAATAACAAAGCAATTTCTCAGAAAGAATCTTTCTACTTTTTGTCTGAGGATATTTCCCTTTTCACAATAAGTTTCAATGCACTCGAAATATGTCATTGCAGATTCGAAGAAAACAGTGTTAACAAACTGCTCAATGAAAAAAACAGTGTAACTATGCAAATTGCATTCACACATCATAAAGCAGTTTCTCACAAAGCTTCTTTTTGGTATTTCTCTGAGGATATTTCTTTGTGATAGGCATCAGTGTGCTCCCAAATATCCTATTGCAGATTCCACAAAAACAGTGTGATCAAACTGCTTAATGAAAACTACGGTACAACTCTGTGAGATGAATTCACACATCACAAAGCAGTTTCTCAGAAAGCTTCTTTTTCGTTTTTCTATGAGGATATTTCCGTTCTCACTATAGGCCTCAATGCGCACTCAAATATCCCTTTGCAGATTCCAAGGAAACTGTGTTAGCAAACTGCTCCATGAAAAGTAAGTTGTAACTCTGTGAGATGAATTCACACAATACAAGAAACTTTCTCAGAAAGCTCCTTTCTAGTTTTTTCTTAGCATAATTTCTTTTCACCTTAGGCTTCAATGCATTCCCAAATATCCCTTTGCAGATTCAAGGAAAACAGTATTGGCAAACTGCTCTATTTAAACAACAGTGTAATTCTGTGAGATGCATTCACACATCATAAAACAGTTTCTCAAAAGTGTTCCTTCTCCTTTTACTATGAGGATATTTACTTTTTCACTATAGTCCTCAATGCGCTTGCAAATATCCCTTTGCAGATCCCATGAAAACTGTACTAGCAAACTGCTCCATGAAAAGAAAGCTGTAACTCTGTGAGATGAATTCGCAAATCACAAAGAACTTTCTCAGAAAGACTCTTTCTAGTTTTTATCTGATTATATTTCCTTAGTCACCATGGACTTCAATGCAACACAAAATATACCTTCTCAGATTCCCCAAAAACAGTGCTACCAAACTGACCCATGAAAACAATCTTGTAACTCTGTGAGATGAATTAGCATATCATAAAGCCATTTCTCATAAAGCTTCTTTCTAGTTTCTATATGAGGATATTTCCTTTGTCACCATAAGCTTCAATGAGCTCTGAAATATTTCATTACAGATTCCAAGAATACAGTGTTACCAAACTGCTCGATGAATAGAATAGTGTAACTCTATGTGATGCATTGACACATCACAAGGAAGTTTCTCACAAGGCTTCTTTCTAGTTTTTATCTGAGAATATTTCATTTTTCACCATAGGTCTCAATGCACTCCCAAATATCTCTTTGCAGATTCCACAAAAACAGATTTAGTAAACTGCTCAATGAAAAGTAATGTGTAACTCTGTGAGATGAAACCACGAATCCCAAAGAACTTTCAGAGAAAGCTTCTTTCTCCTTTTTATCTGAGGATATTTCCTTTTTCACCCTAGGCTTCAAGGCATTAAAAAATATCCTTTCTCAGATTCCCCAAAAACAGTGCTACCAAGTGGCTCCATGAAAAGAATCTTGCAACTCTGAGATGAATTCACAAATTACAAAGCAGTTTCTCAGAAAGCTTCTTTCTAGTTACTGTCTGCAGGTATTTCCATTTTCACTATAAACTTGAATGCACTCTGAAATATACCATTGCAGATTCCAAGGAATTAGTATTGGCAAACTGCTCATTGAAAAGAACAGTATAACTATGTTTAATGAACTCAGACATCCCAAAGCTTTTAGTATCTCAGAAAGTTTATTTTTGGTTTTTATCTGAGAATATTTCCATTGTCACCATAGGCTTCAATGCAATCCATAATAACTCTCCTCAGATTCCCCAAAAACAATGCTACCAAACTGCTCTAAGAAAAGAATCGTGTAACTCTCTCTTGTGAATTTACAAATCACAGAGCAGTCTTTCAGAAAGTTTCTTTCTACTTTTTGTCTCAGGATATTTCCTTTTTCAAAATAAGCCTCAATGCACTCCAAATTATCCCATGGAAGATTCCAAGGAGGCAGTGTTAGCAAAGTCCTCAATGAAAAGGACAATGTAACTCTCTGAAATGTATTCACACATCACAAAGCAGTTTCTCAGAAAGCTTCTTTTCACTTTTTGTCTGAGGATATTTCCTTTTCGCAATAAGATTCAATGCACTCTGAAATATGTCATTGCAGATCCCAAGAAAACAGTGTTAGCAAACTGCTCAGTGAAAAGTACAGTGCAAGTCAGTGAGTTGAATTCACACATCGCAAAGCAGTCTCTCACAAAGCTTCTTTCTAATTTTTCCATGAGTTTAGTTCTTTTTTTCACTATAAGCCTCTATGTGCTCCTAAATATCCCTTTGCAGATTACAAGAACACAGTGTTAGCAAACTGCTCAAATAAAAGGTCATTGTAACTTCATGAGATGATCTGACAAACAAAAAGCACTTTCTCAGAAAACTTCTTTTTTGTATTTATCTGAGGATATTTTCTTTGTCACCCTAGGCTTCAAAGCAATCCAAAATATCCCTTCTCAGATTCCCCAAAAACAGTGTTACCAAACTGCTCCATGAAAAGAAAGATGTCACTCTGTGAGAAGAATTCACACGTCACAAATAACTTTCTCAGACACCTCCCCTGTAGTTTTTAAATGATGATATTTCCTTTGTCACCATAGGCTTCAATGTGATCCAATATATCCTTTCACAGATTCCCCAAAAAGAATGCTACCAAACTGTTCCATGAAAAGAGTCATGTAACTCTGTTAATTGAACTAACACATAACAAAGCAGTGTCTCAGAAAGATTTATTCTAGTTTTTCTATGAGGATATTTCCTTTGTCACCATAGGCTTCAATGTACTCCGAAATATCCTATTGCAGATTCCATGAAAACAGTGTTATTACACTTCTCAATGAACAAAAAATGGTGTAACTGTGTAGGATGAATTAACACAACACAAAGATGTTTCTCAAAAAGCTTCTTTCTAGTTTTTTTCTGAGGATATTTCCTTTATCACCATAGGCCTGAAAGTGTTCCAAAATATCCCTTTGCAGATTCCACAAAAACACTGTTAGCACACTGCTCCATGAAAAGTAATGTGTACATCGGTGAGATGAATTCACACATTGCAGACAACTTTCACAGAAAGCCTCTGTCTAATTTTTATGTGAGGATATTCTCCTTTCCACTATAGGCTTCAATGTGCTTCCAAATATCTCTGTTCAGATTCCACAAAAACTGTTACCAAACTGCTCCATGAAAAGAAAGCTATAACTCTGTGAGATGAGTTAACACATCAGAAAACGGTATGTAAGAAATCTTCTTTCTAGCTTTTATATGAGGATATTTCCTTTGTCACCCTAGGCCTCATAGTGCTCCCAAATATCCCTTTGGAGATTCCACGGAAACAGTGTGGGCAAATTCTCCATGAAAACAAAGATAAACCTCTGAGAGAAGAATTCACATATCACAAATAACTCTCTCAGAAAACTTCGTTCTAGTTTTTATCTGAGGTTATTTATTTTGTCACCATAGACTTCATTGTTTTCCAATAAATCCCTTCTCCAAATCCCCCAAAACAGTGCTACCAAACTGCTCAATGAAAAGAATCGTGTAACTGTGTGAGATGAATTCAAAAATCTCAAAGTAGTTTCTCAGAAAGCTTCTTTCTTGTTTTTGTCTGAGGATATTTCCTTTGTCACTATAAGCTTCAATGCGTTCTGAATTATCCCAGTGCAGATTCCCAGAAAACAGCGTTGGAAAACTGCTCAATGAAAACAGCAGTGTAAATCTGTGAGATGAACTCACACATCACAAAGTAGTTTCCAGAAAGCTTCTTTCTAGTTTTTATATGCGGATATTTCCTTTTGAAACATAGGCTTCAACGTGCTCCAAAATATCTCTTCTCAGACACCAAAAGAGTGATGACAAAGTGCTCCCTGAACAGAAATGTTTAGCTCTATGAAATGAATGCAGAAATTACAAGGAATTTTCTCTGAAAGCTTCTCTCCAGTTTTTACCTGGAGAATTTTCTTTTATAACCTAAGGCCTCTAGGTGCTCCCAAATATCCCATTACAGATTGCTCAAAAACAGTGTTATGAAATTGCTCAATGAGAAGAAAGATTTAACTCTGTGAGATGAACGCACCCAACTCAAAACAGTCTGTCAGACAGCTTCTTTCTAGTTTTTATCTGAAGCTTTCCTTTTTCACCATGGGCTTCTCTGTGCTCTGAATATCCCTTTGTAGATTGCACATCAGGGTTAACAAACTGCTCAATGAAAAGAAAGGTTTACCTCCGGGAGAATAATTCACATATCACAAAGAAATTTCTCAGAAAGCTCCTTTCTCGCTTTCATCTGTGCAGCATATTTACTTTTCCACCATCAGCCTCAGTGCCTTTCCAAATATCCCTTCTCAGACAACACAAACCCAGTGACGCCAAACTTCTCAATCAACAAAATGGTTTATCTCTCTGAGATGAATACACACATCACAAAACAGTTTCTTATAAACCTTCTTACCAGTTTTTATCTGAAGATATTTCCTTTTTCAATATCAGCCTCTACGAGCTCCAAAACATCCCTTTGCAGATTCCCCAAAAGCAGTGCTACCAAACTTCTCAATGAAAAGAAAGGTGTAACTCTGTCAGATGAATTCACCCATCACAAAGCAGTTTCTCATAAAGCTTCTTTCTAGTTTTTATCTGAGGATGTTTCTTTTTTCACCATTGGCCTCAAGCTACTCCCAAATATCCCTTTGTAATTCCAGGAAAGCAGTTTTAGCAAACTGTTCCATGAAAAAAAAGGTGTAACTCCATGTGATGAACTCACACATTACAAATAACTTTCTCAGAAATCTTGTTTCTTGTTTTTATCTGAGTATATTTCCTTAGTAACCAAAGGTTTCAATGCGATCCAAAATACCCCCTCTTAGATTCCCCAACAACAGTGTTGCCAAACTGGTCCATGAAAAAGATCATGTAACTCTGTGAGATGAATTAACACATCAAAACCGGTTTCTCAGAGAGATTCTTTAGAGTTTTTATAGGAGCATATTTCCTTTATCACCATAAGATTCTATGTGCTCCTAAATATCCCATTCCAGGTTTCAAGAAAACTGTTAGCAAACTGCTCAATGAAAAGAAGACTGTAACTCCATGAGATGAATTTACACATCACAAAGCAGTTTCTGAAAAATCTTTCCAGTTTTTATGTGAGGATACTTCCATTTCACCATTGGTCTCAAAGCACTCACAAATATCACTTTGCAGATTCCACAAAAAACAATGTTAACACACGGCTGCATGAAAAGAAAGGTACAACTCTGTGAGATGAATTCACAAATCACAAAACAATTTCTCAGAAATCTTCTTTTTGGTTTTTGTGAGAGGATATTTTCCTTGTCATCATAGGCTTCAATGTGCTCCCAAATATCCTATTGCAGATTCCACGAAAACAGTGTTATCAAACAGCTCAATTAAAATAACAGCATAACTCTGTGAGATGAATTCACACATGATAAAGCAGTTTCCCAGAAATCTTCTTTCTAGTTTTTAATTGAGGATATTCACTTTGTCACCATAGGCTTCAGTGTGACCCAAAATATCTCTACTCATACTCCCCAAAAACAGTGATATCAAACTGTTCTATGAAAAGAACAGTGTAACTCTGTGAGATGACTTCACATATCACAAAGATGCTTCTCAGAAAATTTATTTCTAGTTTTTATCTGAGGATATTTCCTTTTTCAGAACTTTAATCAATGTGCTCCCCAATATCCCATAGCAGATTAAATGAAAAAGTGTTATCAAACTTTTCAATGAAAACAATGGTGTAACCCTGTGAGATGAATTCACACATCACAAAGCAGTTTCACAGAAAGCAACTTTTTGGACTTTTATCTGTGGATATTTCCTTTGTCACCATAGGTTTCAATGCACTCCGAGATATCCTATTGCAGATTACAGGAAAACAGTGTTATCAAACTGGTCAACGAAAAGAATGGTGAAACTCTGTAAGATGAATTCATACATCACAAAACTGTTTCTCAAAAAACTTCTTTCTAGTTTTTATATGAGGATATTTCCTTTTAAACCACAGGCTTCAATGTGCACCAAAATATCCTTTCTCAGACATCACAAAAACAGTGATGCCAAAATACTCCCCTAAGAGAAACTTTTAGCTCTATGAGATGAGTACACACATCATAAAGGAGTTTCTCAGAAAACTTCTCTCCAGTTTTTATATGAAGTTGTTTCGTTTTTTGCCATTGAACTCTACGCACTCCCAAATATCCCTTTGCAGACTCCAGAAAAACGGTGTTACCAAACTGCTCAATGAAAAGAAAGATGCAACTCGGCGAGATGAATTCACCCATCACATGGCAGTTTCTCAAAAAGCTTCTTTCTTGTTTTTATATGTGGATAATTCCTTTTAAACCGTAGGCTTCAATGTGTTCCCAAATATCCCTTCTCAGACACCACAAAAACACTGAAGCCAAAGTGCTCCCTCAATGGAAACGTTTAGCTCTATGAAATGAATACACACATCACAAAGGAGTTTCTCAGAATGCTTCTCAAGGCCTCAAGGTGCTCCATAATATCCCTTTGCAAATTCAAGGAAATAAGTTTAAGCAAACTGCTCCATGAAAAGAAAGGTATAACCCTGTGGGAAGAATTCACACATCTCAAAGAACTTTCTCAGAAAGCTTCTTTCTAGTTTTTGTCTGAGGAGATTTCCTTTTTCACCAAATTTTTCAATGCAATCCAAAAAATCCCTTCTCAGATACCCCAAAAACCGTGCAAACTGTTCCATGAAAAGCATCATGTAACTCTGTGAGATGAATTCACAAATCACAAAGTTGTTTCTCAGAAAGCTTGTTTCTAGTTTTTTCCTGAGGATATTTCCTTTGTCACCCTAAGGTTCAATGCTCTCTGAAAAATCCCATTGCAGATTCCAAGAAAACAGTGTCAGAAAACTGCTCAATGAGAAGAACAGCGTAATTCTGTGTTGAATCCTAACATCACAAAGCAGTTTCTCTGAAATATTCTTTTTGGTCCTTCCATGAGGATATTTCCTTTGTCACCACAAGCTTCAATGTGCTCCAAAATATTAGATTGCAGATTCCAAAAAAAAAAAAAAAATACAAAAAACCAGAGTAAGCACACTGCTCAATGACAAGAACAGTGTAGCTCTGTGAGATGAATTCACGCATCACAAAGCAGTGTCTCAGAACAGTACTTTCAAGTTTTTATCTAAGGATACTCCTTTTTTCAAAATTGGCCTCAAGGTGCTCCCAAATATCCCTTTGCAGATTCTACCAAAACAGTGTCAGCAAACTGATCCATGAGAAGAAAAGTGTAACTCTGTGAGATTAATTCACACATCACAAAGAACTTTCTGAGAAAGCTTCTTTCTAGTTTTTATCTGAAGATATTTTCTTTGTCACCATAGGCATCAATGCGATCCAAAATATCGCTTCTCAGAAGCCCCAAAAGCAGTACTAACAAATTGCTCCATGAAAAGAATCGTGTAACTCTGTGAGATGAATTCACAAATCACAAAGCAGGTTTCCTTTTTCACCATAGGCCTCAATGAGCTTGCAAATATCCCTTTGCAGAGCCCATGAAAACAGTGTATCCAAACTACTCCATGATAACAACAGTGTAATTTTGTGAGATGAGTTAACACATCACAATACAGTTTCTCAAAAGCCTCCTTTTGGTTTTTTGCCTGAGGATATTTCCTTTGACACCATAGACTTCAATATGCTCTCAAATATCCTATTGCAGATTCCATGGGAACAGTGCTAGCAACCTGCTCCAAGGAAACAATCGTGTAACTCTGTGAGATGAATTCACACATCACAAAGAAGTTTCTTAGAAAGCTTCATTCTACTTTTTAATATGAGTATATTTTCTTTGTTAACATAGGATTCAACGAGATCCAAAATATCCATTCTCAGGTACCACAAAAACAGTGCTACCAATCTGCTTCATGAAAATAATGGTGTAACACTGTGAGATGAATTTACACTTCCCAAAGCTGTTTATCAGAAAGCTTCTTTCTAGTTTTCATTGGAGGATATTTCCATTCTCACCATATTCCTCATTGCGCTCCTGAATATCCAATTGTAGATTAAATGAAAAAAGTGTTAACAAATTTCTCAATGAAAAGAACTTTGTAACTGTGTGATATGAATTCACACATCACAAAGAAGTTTCACAGTAGGCTTCTTTTTGGTTTTTACTGAGGATATTTCCTTTGTCAACATAGACTTCAATGACGAAGTCTTCAATGATGAAAACAGTGATGCCAAAGTGCTCCCTCAACAGAAACGTTTAGATCTATGAGTTCAATGCAGACATCAAAAAGCAGATTCTCAGAAAGCTTCTCTTCAGTTTTTACATGAAGATATTTTCTTTTTTGCCA
The DNA here is from genome assembly GCF_002776525.5 of Piliocolobus tephrosceles. NCBI lineage: Eukaryota > Metazoa > Chordata > Mammalia > Primates > Cercopithecidae > Piliocolobus > Piliocolobus tephrosceles. The sequence continues at coordinate 66,534,882 of NC_045452.1, forward strand.
TTGGACTCTGTGCGCTCCCAAATATCCCTTTGCAGATTTCACTAAAAGAATGTTAGTAAACTGCTCCATTAAAAGAAAGTGGTAACTCGGTGAGATGAATTCACTCACCATGAAGAAGTTTCTCAGAACCCTTCTTTCTAGTTATTATCTGAGGATATTTCCTTTGTTGCCATAGGCTTCAATGCACTCTGAAATATCAGATTGCAGATTCCAAGAAAATAGTGTAAGCAAACTGCTCAATGCAAAGAACAGTGTAACTCTGTGAGTTGAATTCACCCATTACGAAGGAGTTCATCAGAAAGCTTCTTTCTAATTTTTATCTGAGAATATTTCCTTTGTCTTTTTAGGCCTCAAGGAGCTCCTAAATAACCCTTGAAGATTCCAGGAAAACACTATTAGGAAACTTGTCCATGAAAAGAAAGATGTAACTCTGTGACATGAATTCACACAACATGAAGAAGATTCTCAGAAGGTTTCTTTCTAATTTTTAACTGAGGAGATTTCCCTTAATCACCAGAGGCTTCATTGTTATCCAAAATATCCCTTCTCAGATTCCCCCAAAACAGTGCTACCAAACTGCTCCATGAAAAGAAAGGTGTAACTCTGTTACATCAGTTCACAAATCACAAAGGAGTTTCTCAGAAGTATTCTTTATAGGTTTTATCTGAAGATATTTCCTTTGTCACATGAGGCTTCAATGCGATCCAAAATATCCCTAATCAGATTCTCCAAAAACAGTGCGACCAAACTGCTTCATGAAAACAATTGTATAACTGTATGAGATGAATACACAAACCACAAAGTAGTTTCTCAGAAAGCTTCTTCCTCGTTTTTGTCTTAGGATTTTTTCTTTATCACCATAGGCCTCAATGAGCTCGTGAATATCCCTTTGCAGATTTCCCAAAAACAGTGTTAGCAAACTCCTCCATAAAAACAATGGTGGAAATTTGTGAGAGGAGTTCACACATCACAAAGCAGTTTCTCAGAAAGCTTCCTTTTGGTTTTTGTCTGAGGATATTTCCTTTGGCAACATAGGCTTCAATATGCTCCAAAATACCCTATTGCAGATTCCATGAATATGGTGTTAGCAAAGTGCTCCAAGAAAAGAATCATG
>NC_045452.1:66545995-66565844 GCF_002776525.5 Piliocolobus tephrosceles
GTTGATCGAGTCGGTTACTGAAGCTTGTGCATTTGTCACGTATTTCTCGTGTCATGGTTTTCATCTCTGTCATTTCGTTTATGACCTTCTCTGCATTAATTAGTCTAGCTGTCAATTCTTCCACTCTTTTTTCAAGATTTTTAGTTTCTTTGCGCTGGGTACGTAATTCCTCCTTTAGCTCTGAGAGGTTTGATGGACTGAAGCCTTCTTCTCTCGTCTCATCAAAATCATTCTCTGACCAGCTTTGATCCGTTGCTGGTGATGGGCTGTGATCCTTTGCAGGAGGAGATGCGCTCTTATTTTTCGAATTTCCAGCTTTTCTACCCTGGTTTTTCCCCATCTTTGTGGTTTTATCTGTCTCTGGTCTTTGATGACGGTGACGTACTGATGGGGTTTGGTATAGGTGTCCTTCCTGTTTGATAGTTTTCCTTCTGACAGTCAGGACCCTCAGCTATAGGCCTGTTGGAGATTGTTTGAGGTCCACTCCAGACCCTGTTTGCCTGGGTATCAGCAGCAGAGGTTGCAGAAGATAGAATATTGCTGAACAGCGAGTGCACCTGTCTGATTCTTGCTTTGGAAGCTTCCTCTCAGGGGTGTACTCCACCCTGTGAAGTGTGGGGTGCCAGATTGCCCCTAGTGGGGAATGTTTCCCAGTTAGGCTACTCAGGGGTCAGGGTCCCACTTGAGCAGGCAGACTGCCCCTTCTCAGATCTCAACCTCCGTGTTGGGAGATCCACTGCTCTCTTCAAAGCTGTCAGACAGAGTCTTTCGCATCTTCACAGGCTTCTGCTCCTTTAGCTGAGCCCTGTCCCCAGAGGCGGAGTCTACAGAGACAGGCAGGTTTCCTTGAGCTGCTGTGAGCTCCACCCAGTTCGAGCTTCCCAGCGGCTTTATTTACCTAGTTAAGCCTCAGCGATGGCGGGCGCCCCTCCCCCAGCCTCGCTGCTGCCTTGCGGTTAGATTGCCGCAGACTGCTGTGTTAGCAAGGAGGGAGGCTCCGTGGGCGTGGGACCCTCCCGGCCAGGTGTGGGATATATTCTCTGGTGTGCTGGTGTTACAGCGCCGTATTGGGGTGGGAGTTACCCGATTTTCCTGGTGTTGTGTGTCTCAGTTCCCCTGGCTAGGAAAAGGGACTCCCTTCCCCCTTGTGCCTCCCAGGTGAGGCGATGCCTCGCCCTGCTTCAGCTCTCACTGGTCAGGCTGCAGCAGCTGACCCATACGGATTGTCCAGCACTCCCGAGTGAGATCATCCCAGTACCTCAGTTGACAATGCAGAAATCACCGGTCTTCTGTGTCGCTCGCACTGGGAGATGGAGACTGAAGCTGTTCCTATTCGGCCATCTTGCTCCGCCCCCATATGCCTAAATGTACTCCCAAATAGAAATTTGCAAATTCCACGAAAACGGTTTTAGCAAATTCCTCCATGAAAAAAATCGGGTAATTCTTTTAAATAAATTCAGGGATCATAAAGAATTTTCTCGAAAGTTTCTTTTGAGTTTTTGTCTGAGGATATTTCCTTTGTCATTATAGGCTTCAATGCAATAATATATCCATTCTCAGATCCCCCAAAAACAGTGCTACCTAACTGTTCCAAGAAAGGAAAGGTATACCTCAGTGATACAAATTCACACATCACAAGAAACTTTCTCAGAAAGGATCTTTCTAGTTTCTTTCTTATGATATTTCCTTTGTCATGAGAGGCTTTAATGAAATTCAAAATATCCCTTCTCAGATTCTCCAAAAGCAGTGCTACCAAACTGCTCGATGAGTAGAATCGTGTAACTCTGTGAGATGAATTCACAAATCAAAAAGAAGTTTCACAGAAAGCTTCCTTGTAGTTTTTGTCTGAGGATAATTTCTTTCTCACCCTAAGCTTCAATGTGCTCCAAAATATCCCATTGCAGATTCCAAGAAAACAGTAGAAGCAAACTGGACAATGAAAAGAACAATGTGACTCTGTGAGGTGAATTCACACATCAAAAGGCAGTTTTTCAGAAATCTTTTGTCTAGTTTTTATCAGAGGATATTTCCTTTTTCACTCTCAGCCTCAATGTGCTCCAGAATATGCCATTTCAGATTACAGGAAAACAGTGTTAGCAAACTGCTCCATGAAAGAAAGTTGTAATTCTGTGAGACGAATTCACTCCTCACACGGAACTTTCTTAGAAAGTGTCTTTCAAGTTTTTATCTAAGGATATTTCCTTTGTCACCATAGTCTTCAATGCGACACAAAATACCCTTTCTCAAAATCCCCAAAAACATTGTTACCAAACTGATTCATGAAAAGGATCGTGTAACTCTGTGAGATGAATTCACACATCACAAAGTGGTTTCTCAGAAATCTTCTTTCTACTTCTTATGTGAGGATATTTCCTTTTTCACCCTATGCTTCAATCTAGTCTGAAATAACCCATTGCAGATTCCAAGAAAACAGTGTTAGAAAACTGCTCAGTGAAAAGGACAGTTTAACTCTGTAGGATGAATTCACATATCACAAAGCAGTTTGTCAGAATGCTTCTTTCTAGTTTTTATTTGAGGATATTTCCTTTTTCACCTTAGGTTTCAATGCTATTCAAAATATCCTTTCTCAGATTCCCCCAAAACACTGCTACCAAATTGATCCATGAAAAGAATGGTGTAACTCTGTGAGATGAATTCACAAACCACAAAGCAGTTTCTCAGAATGCTTCTCTCTAGCTTTTTCTCAGGAAATGATGTATTTGTGAAATCTGCAAAGGGATAGTCAGGAGCCCATAGAATCCAATGGCAAAAGAGGAAATATCTTCAGGTAAAAACTGGAGAGAAGCTTTCTGGGAAACTCCTTTGTGATGTGTGCATTCATCTAATAGAGCTAAACATTTCTGTTCAGGCAGCACTTTGACATCACTGTTTTTGTTATGTCTGAGAAGGACATACTTGGGAGCACATTGAAGCCTAAGGTAGAAAAGTAAATAGCCTCATATAAAATCCAGAGATAAGAAATCTGACAAAATGTTGTGATGTGTTAATTCGTCTCACAGCATTACACAATTCTTTTCATGGAGCAGTTTGGTAGCACAGTTTATGGTGAATCTGAGAAGGAATGTTTTGGATCACCTTGAAGCCTGTGGTGACAAAAGAAATGTCCTAAGATAAAAACTAGAAAGAACCTTTCTGAGAAATTTCTTTGTGATGTGTGAATTCGTCTCACAGAATTACACCTTTCTTTACATGGACTAGTTGGCTGACACTGTTTTCTTGGAATCTGCAATGGGATACTTCAGAGCACATTGAAGATTATAGTAACAAAGGAAATATCCTGAGAAAAAGCTAGAGAGAAGCATTCTGAGAAACTGCTTTGTGGATGATGAATTCACGCATCACAAAGCAGTTTCTCAGAAAGCTTCTTTCTAGTTTAAATCTGAGGATATTTCCTTTTTCACCATAGTCTTCAATGTGCTCCCAAATATCTCATCTCAGATACCACAGAAAGAGTAATACTGAACTCTTCAATCAACAAAAAGTTCAAACTTTATGAGATGAATACACATATCACAAAACCGTTTTTGCAAAAAGCATCTCTCCAGTTTTATCTGAAGTTGTCTCCTTTTTCTCTTTAGGCCTCTAGGAGCTCCTGAATGTTTCTTTTCACATTACACTAATACAGTGCTACCAAACTGCTCAAAGAAAACAAAGGTGTACCACAGTGTGATGAGTACGCCTAAAACAAAATATTTATCAGAAGTCTTTTTCTAGTGTTTTTCTCAGGATATTTATTTTTCCACCATCAGTGTCCATGCACTCCCAAATATCCCTTCTCAGACACCACAAAGACCGTTGTACCAAAACGATCCATGAAAAGAATCTTGGAACTCTGTGAGATGAATTAACATATCACAAAGCGGTTTCTCAGCAAGCTTTTTTCTAGTTTTTATATGAGGATAATTCCTTTTTTGTAAAAGGCCTCAATGCATTCCGGAATATGACATTGCAGATTCCATGAAAACAGTGTCAGAAAACTGCTCTATGAAAAGAGAGGTGTAACTCTGTGAGATGAATTCACACATCACAAAGCAGCTTCTCGGAAACTTTCCTTCTAGGTTAAATCTGAGAATATTTCCTATGTCCCCATAAGCTTGAATTCAATCCAAAATATCCCATTGCAGATTCCAAGAAAACAGTGTTAGCAATCTGCTCAATGAAAGGAGCAGTGTAACACTGTGAGATGAATTCACACATCACAAGGCAGTTTCTCAGAAAGCTTCTATTTGTTTTTTATCGGAGGATATTTTCTTTTTCACTATAGGTCTCAATGCACTCAGGAATATCCCATTGCAGATTCCACGAAATCCTGTTAGCAAACTGCTCCATGAAAAGAAAGATTTAATTCTGTGAGATGAATTCACTCATCACAAAGAACTTTCTCAGAAAGCTTCTTTCTAGTTTTTATCTGAGGATATTTTCTTTGTCACCATACTTTTTAATGCAACACAAATTATCCCCTCTCAGATTCCCCAAAAACACTGCTGCCAAATTGATCGAGAAAAAGGATGGTGTAACTCTGTGAGATGAATTCACAAATCACAAAGGAGTTTCTCAGAAAAATTCTTCCTAGTTTTTTTCTGAGGATATTTCCTTTGTCACCATAAACTTTGATGTGCTCTGAAGTATCCTATTGCAGATTCCAAGAGAACAGTGTTATCAAATTGATCCATGAAAAGAAAGATGTAACTCTGTGAGAAGAATTCACATGCCACAAAGCAGTTTCTCAGAAAGCTTCTTTCTAGTTTTGTCTGAGTATAGTCCCTTTTTCACTCTAAGCCTCCCTGTGCTACCACATATTCTTTTGCAGATTCCATGAAAACTGCTCCATGAAAAGAAAGGTGAAACACTGTGAGGTGAATTCACACATTCCAAAAACCTTTCTCAGAAAGCTACTTTCTGGTTTCCATCTGAGGATATTTCCTTTGTCACCATGGGCTACAACACATCCAAAATTTTCCTTCTCAGATTCCACAAAAACAGTGCTATCATTTGTTACATAAAAATGATTGGGTAACTCTGTGGGATGAATTAACACATCAGAAATTGTTTTCGCAGAAAGCCTCTTTCAAGTTTTTATATGAGGGTATTTCCTTTGTCACCTTAATCTTCAATGTGCTCTGAACTAACCTTTTGCAGATTCCATGAAAACAGTTTTAGTAAACTGCTCAATGAAAAGAATGGTGTAAATCAGTGAGATGAATTTGCACATCACAAAGCAGTTTCTCAGAAAACTTCTTTCTAGATTTTATGTGAGAATATTTGTTTTTTTACCATAGATCTCAAAGCACTCCCAAATATGCCTTTGCAGATTACATGAAAGGAGTGTTAACAAACTGCTCCATGGAAATAAAGGTGTAAATCTGTGAGATGAACTCACACATCACAAAGCAGTTTCTCAAAAGCTCCTTTCTAGTTTCTATCTGAGGATATTTCCTTTTTCACCATAGGCCTCACTACACACCCATATATCCCCTTGAAGATTCCACAAATATAGTGTTAGCAAATTGCTCTACAAAAAAGAACATTGTAACTGTGTGAGATGAGATCATACATCACAAATCAGCCTCTCAGAAACGTTCTTTTTGGTGTTTTTCTGACGATATTTCCTTTGTCACCATAGGCTTCAATGTGCTCTCAAATATCTTATTGCAGATTTCACAAAAACAGTGTTATCTAACAGCTAACTAAAAGAACAGGGTAACTCTGTGAGACGAATTCACACATCAAAAAGCAGTTTCTCAGAAAGTTTCTAGATTTTATCTGAGGATACTTCCTATTTCACCATTGGCCTCAATGCACTCCCAAGTATCGCCTTGCAGATATCACAAAAATAGTGTTAGCAAACTGCTCCATAGAAAGAAAGGTGTAACTCTCTGAGATGACTTCACACATCACAAAGAACTTTCTCAGAAACCTGCTTTCTAGTTTTTATCTGAGGATATTTCCTTTTTCACCATAGACCTCAGTGCTTTTTGAAATATCCTTTTGCAGATTCCACTTAAACAGTGTTAGTAACTGCTCCATAAAAAGAAAGGTGTAACTCTGTGAAATGAATTCACACATCATAAAGAGTTTTCTCAGAAAGCTTCTTTCTAGTTTTTATCTGAGGCTATTTCCTTTGTCACTGTCGGCTTCAATGCGATACAAATTATTCCTTCCAGATGCCACTAAAATAGTACTATCAAACTGACCCATGAAAAGGATGATGTAACTCCATGAGAATTTGAAAATCACAAGGCAGTTTCTCAGAAAGCTTACTTCTTCTTTTTGTCTGAGGATATTTTCTTTGACACCATGAGCTTCAATGCACTCTGAAATATTCCATTGCAGATTCCATGAAATCAGTGCTGGCAAACTGTTCAATGAGTAGGAAAGTGTAAATCTGTGAGATGAATTCACACATGGCAAGGAAGTTTCTCAGAAAGCTTCTTTCTAGTTTATATCTGAGAATATTTTCTGTGTCACCATAGACTTCAATGTGAAACAAAGTATCCCTTCTCAGACACCACAAAAAAAGTGCTACCAAACTGATGCATGCAAGGAGTTGTGAAATTCTGTGAGAAGAATTCGCAAATCAGAAAGCAGTTTCTCAGAAAGCTTCTTTCTAGTTTTTAATCTGAGGATATTTCCTTTGTCATTCTAAGCTTCTTTCTAGTTTGTATCTGAGAATATTGTGTTACTCTGTGGGAAGAATACAAAAAACTCAAAGCAGTTTCTCAGAAAGCTTCCTTTTAGCTTTTATCTGATTCCTTTTTCATCATAGGCCTCAATGCACACTCAAATATCCCTTTGCAGATTAGATGAAAACAGTGTTAGGAAAATTTTCAATGTAAAGAAACTTGTAACTCTCTGAGGTGAAATCATGCATCACAAAGAAGTTTCGCAGGCTTTCTGTGAAAAGGAGCCTTTTCTTTTTGGTTTTTCCCTGAAGATATTTCCTTTGTCACTGTAAGCTTCAAATGCACTCTGAATTATCCCATTGCAGATTCCAAGAAAACAGTGTTAGCAAACTGATCAATGAAAATAAAAGTGTAACTATATGAGATGAATTCACACATCACCAAGAATTTTCTTCGAAAACTTCTTTCTAGTTGTTATCTGAGGATATTTCCTTTGTCACCGTAGGCTTCAATGGGATCAAAAATATCCCTTCTCAGATTCCCCAAGAATAGTGCTACCAAACTGCTCCATGAAAAGAAAGGTGTAACTCTGTGAGATGAATTTACAAATCAGAAAGCAGTTTCTCAGAAAGTTTCTTTCTAGTTTCTGTCTGAGGATATTTCCTCTGGCAATATAAGTTTCAATGTGCTCCAAACACCCCATTGCAGATTCCAAGAAAACAGTGTTAACACACTGCTCGATGAAAAGAACAGTGTAACTCTGTTATATGAATTAACACATCACAAAGCAGCTTCTCAGAAGACTTCCTTTGGTTTTTGTCTGAGGATATATACCTTTTCACGAAAGCTTCAATACACTCCAAAATATCCTATTGCAGATTCCAGCAAAACAGGGTTATCAAACTGCTCAATGAAAATAATGGTTTAACTCTGTGAGATGAATTTACACATCAGAAATCAGTGTGTAACACTGTGAGACGAAATCACACATAAAAAGAAGTTTCTCAGAAATAATTTTTCTAGTTTTTATCTGAGGATATTTCGTTTGTCAACAGGGACTTCAATGCGATCCAAAATATGACTTCTCAGATTCCTCAAAAAGAGTTCTATGAAACAATTCCACCAGAAGAATCATGTAACTCTGTGAGATGATTTCACAAATCACAAAGCAGTTTCTCAGAAAGCTTCTTTCTAGTTTTTGTCTTAGGATATTTCCTTTTTTTAACATTTGCATCAATGTGCACGTGAATATCCCTTTGAACATTCCAGGAAAACAGTGCTAGCAAAGTGTTCCAAGAAAAGAAAGGTGTACATCTGTGAGATGAATTCACACATCACAAAGCAGTTTCTCAGAAAGCTTCTTTTTGGTTTTCGTCTGAGGATATTTCCTTTTTCACCATAGGCTTCAATGCACTCCGAAATATCCTATTGCAGATTCCAGGAAAACAGTGTTATCAAACTGCTCAATGAAAAGAATGCTGTAGTTTTATAAGATGAAATAAAACATCACAAAACTGTTTCCCAAAAAGCTTCCTTCTAGTTTTAATATGAAGATATTCCCTTTTTCACTATAAGCCTCAATGCGCTCCAGAATATTCCATTAAAAATAAAATGAAAGCAGTGTTAGCAAACTGCTTCATTAAAAGAAAGGTGTAACTCTGTGAAAGGAATTCACATATCACAAAGAACTTTCTCAGAAAGCTTCTTTCTAGTTTTTAACTTAATATATTTCCTTTGTCAACATAGGTTTCAAAGTGATCCAAATTATTCCTTCTCAGATTCACTAAAAACAGTGCAAGCAAACTGCTCCATGAAAAGAATCGTGTAATTCTGCGAGATTAATTAACACATCACAAAGTTGTTTCTCAGAAACCTTCTTTCTAGTTTTTATCTCAGCGTATATTCCTTTTCACCATATTCCTCAATGCCCTCCAGAATATTCCATCACAGACACCACAAAAGAAGTGTTAGCAAAGTTCAAAATGAAAAGAAAGTTGGAAATCTGTGTGATAAATTCACACATCTCAAAGTGGTTTCTCAGAAAGCTTCTTTGCAGTTTTTATTTTAGTATATTTCCTTTGTCACCATAGGCTTCATTGCGATACAAAGTATCCCATCTCAGATACCCCAAAAACAGTGCTACGAAACTGCTCCATGAAGAGAATCGTGTAACACTGTGAGATGAATTCATCAAACACAAAGCAGTTTCTCAGAAAGCTTGTCTCTAGTATTTTTCTAAGGATATTTGCTTTTTCAACATTTGTCTCAATGCACTCATGAATTTCCCTTTGCAAATTCCAAGAAAATAGTGTTAGCAAATTGCTCCACAAAAAGAAAGGTGTAAATCTTTGAGGTGAATTCACACATCACAAAGCAGTTTCTCAGAAATGTTCTTTTTGGTTTTTGTCTGAGGATATTACCTTTGTCACCATAGGCTTCAAAGCAATCCAATATATCCCTACTCAGATTCCCAAAAACAGTGCTATGAAACTGTTAAATGAAAAGAGTGGTATATCTCTGTGAGATGAATTCACAAACCACAAAGATGTTTCTCAGATAACTTCTTTCTAGTTTTTATCTGAGGATATTTCCTTTTTCACCATATTCCTCCATGCATTCCTGAATATCACTGCAGATTAAACAAAAAAAAAGTGTTAGCAAAATTCTCAATGTAAAGAATGCTGTGATTCTGTGTGATGCATATACACATCATAGACCAGATACTCAGAAAGGTTTCTTTTGGTTTTTATCTAAGGATATTTCCTTTGTCACCACAGGCTTCAATGCACTCCCAAGTATCCTATAACAGATTCCACGAAACCAGTGTTTTCAGACTACTTAAGGAATTAATGATATACTTCTGTGAGATGAATTCATGCATTACAAAATAGTTTCTCTTAAAGATTCTTTCTACTTATTATCTGATAATATTTCCTTTTTCACTATATGAATCAATGTGCTCCCAAATATCACTTTGCAGATTCCAAGAAAACAGTGCTAGCAAACAACTCCTAGAAAAAGTGGTGTAATTCTGTGAGATGAAATCACACATCACAAAGAACTTTCTCAAAAATCTTCTTTCTAGTTTTTATCTGAAGATATTTCCTATGTCACCATAGGCTTCAAGGTGATCTAAAATATCCTACTGTAGATTCCATGAAAACAGTGTTATTAAACTGCTCAATGAAAAGAACGGTGTACCTTTGTTAGATGAATTCACACATCACAAAGCAGCTTCTCAGAAAGCTCCTTTCTAGTTTTTCTCTGAGGATATTTACTTTGTCACCATACAACTCAAAGGAGTTCAAAATATCCCTTCTCAGATTCCTCAAAAACAGTACCACAAAACCGCTCCATGAAAAGAAAGGTGTAACACTGTGAGATGAATTCACACATCAGAAAGAAGTTTCTCAGAAAGGTTCTTTCTAGTTTTACCTGAGGATATTTCCTTAGTCCCATAGACTTCAGTACAATCCAAAATATCCATTCTTGATGTCACAAAAGCAGTGGTACCAAAATGTTCCATGAAAAGAATCGTGAACTCAGTGAGATGAATTAAAACATCAAAAAGCAGTTTCTCAGAATGCTTTTTTCTAGTTTTTATATGTGGATATTTCCTTTGTCAATATAAGTTTCAATGTTCTCCTAAATATTACATTGCAGATTCCAAGAAAACTGTGTTAGCCAATCCCACAATGTAACTCTGTGAGATGAATTCTCACATGACAAAACAGTTTCTCGGAAAGCTTCTTTCTTGTTTTTATCTGGGGATATTTCCTTTGCCACCATATTCTTCAATGCGATCCAAAATATCCCTTCTCAGATTTCCCAGAAACAGTGTAATCAAACTGATCCACGAAAAGAATCATGTAACTCCCTTAGATGAATTAACACATCATAAAGCAGTTTCTCAGAAGACTTCTTTCTATTTTTTCCGAGGATATTACGTTTTTCACCATAGGCCACAATGCCCTCAGAAATATGCCTTCACAGATTCCATGAAAAGATTGTAAAGAAACTGATCCATGAATAGAAAGATGTCACCTTGTGAGGTGATATCACACATCACAAAGAAGTTTCTCAGAAAGCTTCTTACTAGTTTTTATCTGAGAATATTTTCGTCGACACTGTAGGCTTCAATGAAATACAAAATATCCCTTCTCAGATCCCCAAAAGCAATATTACCAAATTGCTCCATGAAAAGAATGGTGTAACACTATGAGATGAATTCACACATCACAAAGCAATTTCTCAAAAAGTTTCTTTCTAGTTCTTATCTGAGGATATTTCCTTTTTACTATAGAACACAATGCACTTGAAAATATACCTCTGCATATTCCATGAAAACAGTGCAGTGATAGCAAAGTTCTCCATGAAGAGAAACATGTAACTCTGTGAATTGAATTGACATTTAAACTCAGAAAGCTTCTTTATAGTTTTTATATGAGGATATTTCTTTTGTCATTATAGGCTTCAATGCGATCCAAAATATCCCTTTTCAGATTCCCCAAAAACAATGCTAGCAAACTGATGCATGAAAAGAATCGTGTAACTATGAGGGATCAATTAAGACATCAAAAAGTACTTTCTCAGAAAGCTTCTTTCTAGTTTTTATATGATATTTTAAAATTTGTCACCATAAGCATGAATGCACTCTGAAATATCCCATTGCAGATTTCAAGAAAACAGTGTAGGCAAACTGCTCAATAAAAATAACAGTGTAACTCTGTGAGATGCATTTACACATCATAAAGGAGTTTCTAAGAAAGCTTCTTTCTAGTTTTTATCTGAGGGTACTTCCTTTATAACTGTAGGCCTCAATGCTCTCCCAAATATCCCTTAGCAGATTTCACAAAAAGATTGTTAGCAAACTGCTCCATGAAAAGAAAGGTATAACTTTGTGAGACAAATTCACACATCACAAAGAAATTTCTCAGACACCTTGTTTCTAGTTTTTACTTGAGGATACTTCCTCTGTCACCATAGACTTCAAAGCAATCCGAAATATCCTTTCCCAGATTCCTCAAAAGCAGTGCTATGAAACTGATCCGTGAAAATAATTGTATATCTCTGTGGGATGATTTAACACACCACAAAGCGGTTTCACACAAAGCATCTATCTAGTTTTTTTCTGAGGATATTTCCTTTGTCAAAATAAGCTTCAATATACTCCAAAATATATCACTGCAGATTCAAAGAACACAGTGGTTACAAACAGCTCAATGAAAAGAACAGTGTAACTCTGTGAGGGCAAATCACATATCACAAAGCAGTTTGTCAGAAGGCTTCTTTCTCATTTTTATCCAAGGATATTTCCTTAGTAACTGTAGGCACGAATGTGATCCAAAATATCCCTTCTCAGATTGCTCTAAAACAGTGCTACTAAAATGTTCCATAAAAGGAATAGTGTAATCCTTTGGGATGAATTAACACAACACAAAGTTGTTTCTCATAAAGCTTCTTTCTAGTTTTTGTATGAGAATATTTCATTTCTTAAGCTTCAAGGTGCTCCATAATATCCCATTGCAGATTCCAAGAAAACACTGTTAATAAACTGCTCAATGAAAACAACAGTGTAATTCTGTGAGATGTATTCACACATTAGAAAGCAGTTTCGTAGAAGGCTTCATTTTCTTTAATCTTAGGATATTTAACTTTTCACTGTACGCCTCAATGTGCTCCCAAATATCACCTTTCAGTTTCCATAAAAGGAGAAGCTGATCCATGAAAAGAAAGGTGTAACACTGTCATATGAATTCACACATCACCGAAAACCTTCTCAGAAAGCCTCTTGCTACTTTTTATGTGAGAATATTTCCTTTGTGACCATAGGCTTCAATGAGATCCAAAATATCTCTTCTCAGATTCCCCCAAACAGTGCTACCAAACTGCTCCATGAAAAGAATCGTGTAACTGTGTGAGATTAATTAATATATCACAAAATGGTTTCTCAAAAAGCGTCTTTATGGTTTTTGTGTGAGAATACTTACTTTGTCACCATAAACGTCTATGCACTCCAAAGAATTCCATTCCAGATTCCAAGAAAACAGCGTTAGCAGACTGTTCAATGACAAACACAGTGTAACTAAATGAGATGATTTCACACATCACTAAGCAGTTTTTCAGAAATATTCTTTCTAGGTTTATCTGAGGATATTTCCTTTTTCACCATATGCCTCAATGCTTTCTCAAATATACCTTTGCAGATTCCATGAAATCTGTGTTATCGAACTGCTCCATGAAGAGAAAGGTGTTACTCTGTGAGATGAATTAATACATCACAAAGAACTTTCTCAGAAAGCTTCTTTCTAATTTTTATCTGAGCATAATTCCTTTGTCACCATAAGCTTCAATGCGATCCAAAATATCCCCTCTCAGATTCCCCGGAAGCATGGCTACCAAACTGCTCCATGAAAATAATCCTGTATGTCTGTGAGATGAATTCACAAAGCACAAAGCAGTTTCTCAGAAACCTTTTATCTCGGGATATTTCCTCTGTCACAATAACCTTCAATGTTCCTCAAAATATCCCATTGCAGATTCCAAGAGAGCAGTGCTGGCAAACTGCTGAATGAAAAGAACAGTGTAACTCTGTGAGATGAAGTCACACATTACAAAACAGTTTTGCAGAAATCTTCTTTTTGGTTTTTTTATGAGGATATTTCCTTTGTCACCATAGGCTGCAATGCGCTCCCAAATATCCCTTTGCAGATTCCACAAAATCTGTGTTATTGAACTACTCCATGAAAAAAACTTGTAACTCTGTGAGATAAATTCACACATCACAAAGAACTTTTTAAGAAAGCTTCTTTCTAGTTTTTAATCTGAGGATATTTTCTTTGTCACCATTGGCTTCAAAGTGATCCAAAATATCCTCTCTCAGATTCCACAAAAAGTGTGCTAACAAACTGATCCAAGAAAAGCATCGTGCAATGCTGTGAGATTAATTAACACATCACAAAGCAGTAGATCTGAAATCTTCTTTCTAATTTTTATATGAGGATATTTCCAATGTCACCGTAAGCTTCAACGTGGTCCGAAATATCACATAGCAGATGTCAAGAAAACAGTGTTAGCAAAATGCTCAATGAAAAGAACAGTTTAATTCTGTGATATGAATTCACACATCACTAAGGAATTTCACAGATTTCTTTCTAATTTAAATCTGAGAATATTTCCTTTTCACCGTAGATTTCAATGCAGTTCAAAACATGCCTTCTCAGAACCCCAAAAACAGTTCTACCAAATAACTCCATAAAAACTGTGATGTAACTCTGGGAGATAAATTCATATATCTCAAAGCTGTTTCTCAGAAAGCTTCTGTCTAGTTTTTTGCAGAGTTTATATCCTTTTTCACCATAATCCTCAATGCGCTATGGAATTCCTCGATAGAGTTTCCATGAAAAAAGTGTTGGCAAACTTCTCAAAGAAAAGAAAGGTGTAACTCTGTGAGGTGAATTCACACATCCCAAAGCAGTTTCACAGAGGCTTCTTTTTGGTTTTTATCTGAGGATTATTCCTTTGTCACTATAGATTTCAATATACTCCCAAATATCTTATTGCAGATTCCACTAAAACAGTGTTATCCAGCTGTTCAATGAAAAGAACGGTGTGTCTCTGTAAGATGAATTCACATCGCAAAGCAGTTTCTCAGAAAACTTCTTTCTAGTTTTTATCTGAGAATATTTCCTTGTTTACTATAGGCCTCAATGCATTCCCAAATATCCCTTTGCAGATTGCAAGAAAATGGTGTTAGCAAATTGCTCCATGAAGAGAAACATGTAAATGTGTGAGGTGAATTCAAACATCTCAAAGAACTTACTCACAAAATTTCTTTCAAGTTTTTAACTGAGGTTATTTCCTTTGACACCATAGGCTTCAATGCGATCCAAAATATCCCTTCTCAGGTTCCCCAAAAACAGTGCTACCAAAATGAATTATGAAAAAAATCATGTAACTCTGAATTGAATTAATGCATCACAACGTGGTTTTCCAGAAAGCTTCCTTCTAGTTTTTATATGAGGATAATTCCTTTGTCACCGTAAGTTTCAACATGCTCCAAAATATCCCACTGCATATTCCAACAAAACGGTATTAGCAAACTTCTCAATAAAAAGAACAGTGTTGGCCAGGTGCGGTGGCTCAAGCCTGTAATCCCAGCACTTTGGGAGGCCGAGACGGGCGGATCACGAGGTCAAGAGATCGAGACCATCCTGGCTAACATGGTGAAACCCTGTCTCTACTAAAAATTACAAAAAAAGAAACTAGCCGGGCGAGGTGGCGGTGCCTGTAGTCCCAGCTACCCGGGAGGCTGAGACAGGAGAATGGCGTGAACCCGGGAGGCGGAGCTTGCAGTGAGCTGAGATCTGGCCACAGCACTCCAGCCTGGGTGACAGAGCAAGACTCACTCTCAAAAAAAAAAAAAAAAAAAACAGTGTAAAGTTGTAAGATGAATTCACACATCATGAAGCAGTTTCTCAGAAAATTTCTTTATAGTTTTTTTCTGAGGATATTTCCTTTTTCACCATAGGCCTCAATTCACTCCCAAATATCCATTTGCAGATTCCACGAAAACAGTGTTAGCAAACTGCTCCACAAAAACAAAGGTGTAACTCTGTGAGATAAATTCACACATCATAAAAAACTGTTTCAGAAAGCTTCCTTCTAGTTTTTGTTTGAGGATATTTCATTTGTCACCATATGCTCCTATAAGATCCAAACTATCCCTTCTCAGATTTCCGAAAAACAGTGCTACCAAACTGATTCATGAAAAGAATCATGTAACTCTGTGAGATGAATTCAGACATCACAAAGCAATTTCTCAGAAAACTTCTTTTTTCTTTTTGTCTGAGGATATTTCATTTGTCACCATAGGCTTCAAACCACTCCCAAATATCCTAATGCAGATTCCACCAAAACAAGGTTAGGAATCTGCTCCAAGAAAGGAATTGTGTAACTCTATGAGATGAATTTACACATCACAAAGTAGTTTCTCAGAAAGCTTCTTTCCACTTTTTATGTGAGGATATTTCCTTTTTCACCATACGTTTCAATGAGATCCAAAATATCCCTTATCAGTTTACTCAAAAACAGTACTAACAACATGCTGCATGAAAAGAATGGTGTAATTCTGTGAGATGAATTTACACATCACAAAGCTGTTTCTCAGAAAGATTCTTTTTATTTTTTATCTGAGGCTATTTCTTTTTCATCACATTCCTCAATGCTCTCCAGAATATCCCATTGCAGATTAAACGAGTAGTGTTAGCAGACCTCTCAGTGAAAAGGATGGTGTAACACAGTGAGATGATTTCACACATCACAAAGATCTTTCTCAGAACGCTTTCTTTCGACCGTTTTCTGAGGATATTTCCTTTGTCACCATAGGCTTCAATGTACTCCCAAATATCCTATTGCATATTA
Organism: Piliocolobus tephrosceles; assembly: GCF_002776525.5. NCBI lineage: Eukaryota > Metazoa > Chordata > Mammalia > Primates > Cercopithecidae > Piliocolobus > Piliocolobus tephrosceles. The sequence continues at coordinate 66,562,063 of NC_045452.1, forward strand.
CACCAGAACAGTGTTATCAAACTGCTTAATCAAAAGTACAGTGTAATTTGGTAAGATGAATTCACACATTGCAAAGCAGTTTCTCAGAAAGCTTCTTTCTAGTTTTTATCTGAGGATTTTTTTTTCACTGTATTCCTCAATGCACTCCCAAATATCCCTTTGCAGATTCCACGAAAACAGTGTTAGCACATTGCTCCATGAAAAGAAAGGTGCAACGTTGTGGGATGAATTCACACATCACAAGGAAATTTCTCAGAAATCTTCCTTTTAGTTTATATCTCAGGATATTTCCTTTCTCACCATAGGCTTCAATGCGATCCAAAATATCCCTTCTCAGTTTCCCCATAAACAATGCTACCAAACTGATCCGTGAAAGGAAAAGTGTAACTCGGTGAGATGAATTAACACATCACAAAGCCATTTCTCACAAAGCTTCTTTCTAGTTTTTTTCTGAGGATATTTTCTTGTTCACCATAGGCCTCAAAGTGCTTGTGAATATCCCTTTGCAGATTCCAGGAAAAGAGTGTTAGCAAGCTACTCCATGAAAACAAAGGTATAAATCTGTGAGATGTATTCACACATCACAAAAGCATTTCTCAGAAATCTTATTTTCGATTTATCTATGAGAATATTTCTTTTGTCACCATAGGCGTCAATGCATTCCCAAATATCCTATTGCAGACTCCATGAATATAGTGTTAGCACACGGCTGAAAGAATAGGATCATGTAACTCTGTGAGCTGAATTCACATATCACAAAGAAATTTCTCAGAAAACTTCTTTCTCATTTCTATCTGAGGGTATTTCCTTTGTAACCATAGACTTCAATGCAATTCAAAATATTCCTACTCAGAGTCCCCAAAAACAGTGATACCAAATGCTCCATGAAAAGGGTTGTGTAAATCTGTGAGATAAATTCACACATCACAAAGCAGTATCTCTGAAAGCTTCTTTCTAGTTTTTATCTGAGGACATTTAGTTTTTCACTGTTGACCATAATTCGCTCCCAAATATCCCTTTGTATATTCCATGAAAACAGTGTTAGCAAACTGTTCCATGAAAAGAAAGTTGTTACTGTGTGAGATGAATACACACATCACAAAGTTTCTCAAAAAGTTTCTTTCTAGTTTTTATCTGAGGATATTTTCCTTGTCACCATACTCTTTAATGCCATCCAAATATCTCTTTTCATATTCCCCAAAAACAGTGTTACCATACTGCTCCATAAAAAGAATGGTGTAACTATGTGAGATGAATCCATACAAGTTCATCTCAGATTCCACAAAAACAGCAGATTCCACAAAAACAGTGTTAGCAAACTGCTCCATGAAAAGAAAGATGTTACTCTGTGAGATGAATACACGCATAACAAAGAAGTTTGTCACAAACATTATTTCCAGTTTTTATCTGAGGATATTTCCTTTTTAACTATAGTTTTCAACTCACTCCCAAATATCGCATTGTAGATTCCATGGAAACACAGTTAACAAACTGCTACATGAAAAGAAAGGTGTTCCTCTGTGAGATGAATACACACATCACAAATAAGTTTCTCAGAAGTCTTCTTTCTAGTTTTTATCTAATTGTATTTCCGTTGTCAGCATAGGCATGAATGCTATCCAAAATATCCCTTCTCAGATTCCCCAAAACAGTGCCACCAAACTGCTCCATGAAAAGTATCATGTAACTTTTTGAGACGAATTCACAAATCACAAAGCACTTTCTCAGACAGATTCTTTCTAGTTTTTGTCTGAGGATATTTCCTTTTTCCCCTCAGGCCTCAGTGTGCTCATGAATATTTCTTTGCATATTCCACGAAAATTTCGTTAGCAAACTGCTCCATGAACAGAATGGTGTAAACTTGTTAGGTAAATTCACACATCACAAAGGAGTTTCTCAGAGAGCTTCTTTTTGGTTTTTGTCTGAGGATATTTCCTTTGTCACCATAGGCTTCAATGTGCTCTCAAATATCCTTTTACAGATTCCTCATAAACAGTGCTACTATACTGCTCCATGAATGGAATGGTGCAACTCTGTAATATGAATTCACACATCATAAACCTGTTTCTCAGTAAGTTTCTTACTAGTTTTTATCTCAGAATATTTCCTTTTTCACCATATTCCTCCATGTGTTCTGGAATATCCCACTGCAGATTCCAGAAAAAATATGTTAGCAAACTTCTCAATGAAAGCAATGGTGTAACTCTGTGAGATGAATTGACACATCACAAAGGAGTTTCACAGAAAGATGCTTTTTGATTTTCATCTGAGGATATTTTCTTTATCACAATAGTCATCATTGCACTTCCAAATATACTATTGCAGATTCCAAGGAAATAATGTTATCAAACTGCTCAAAGAAAATAAGAGTGTAATTCTGTGAGATGAATTCACACATTACAAAGGAGTTTCTCGGAAATCTTCTTTCTCATTTTTATCTGAGGATATTTCCTTTTTCGCTCTAGGTCTCAAAGTGCTCATAAATATATATTTGCAGCTTCCATGAAAATAGTGTTAACAATCTGCTGCATGAATGAAAGTCTTATACTGTGAGATGAATGCATACATCACAAAGAAGCTTCTCAGAAAGCTGATTTCTGCTTTTCATCTGAGGATATTTTCTTTGTCACCATAATGTTCCTTGAAAGGAATCATGTAACTCTTTGAGTTGAATTCACAAATCACAAAGCAGTTTCTCAGAAACCTTTCTAGTTTTTGTCTGGAGTTATTTCCTTTGTCACACTGAGCCTCAATGATCTCTGAAATACATCATTGCAGATTCCAAGAAAAGAGTGTTAGCCAACTGCTCATTGATAGTAACAGTGTAAATCTGAGATGAATTCACACATCACAAACCAGCTTCTGAGAAAGCTTCTTTCTACTTTTTATCTGCGGATATTTTCTTTTTCACTATAGGCTCAATGCATTCCCAAATATCCCTTTTTAGTTTCCAGCAATACAGTGATAGCAAACTACTCCATGAAAAGAAAGGTGTAACACTGTGAGATGAATTCACACATTACAAAGAGCTTTCTTAGAAAGATTCTCTCTAGTTTTTATCAGAGAATATCTCCTTTGTCACCATAGACTTGAATGAGATCCAAAATATTCCTTCTCAGATTTCCCAAAAACATTGCTACCAAACTACTCCATAAAAAGAATCGTGTAATTCTGTGAGATGAATTAACACATCACAAAGTGATTAATCAGAAAGCTTCTTTCTAGTTGTTATATGAGCCTATTTCCTTTTCCACCATAGACTTTAACAAAGTCCAAAATATCCCTTTTCAGACACCACATAAACAGTGATGCCAGAGTGGTCCCACAACAGAAACGTTAACTCTATTAGATGAATACCCATATCACAAAGGGATTTCTCTGAAAGTTTCTCTCCAGTTTTTACCTGAAGTTATTTCCTTTTTTTCCATTGGACTCTATGTGCTCCCAAATATCCCTTTGCAGATTTCCCAAAGCAGTGTTACCAAACTGCTCAAAGAAAAGAAAGGTGTAATTCCGTGAAATGAATTCACCTATCACAAAACAGTTTCTCAGAAAGCTTCTTTCTAGTTTCAATCTAAGGATACTTCTTTTTTTTTACCATAATCTTCAATGTGTTCTCATGTATCTCTTCTCAGATACCACAAAAACAGTGATGCCAGAATGCTCAATCAACAAAAAGACTAAATTCTCTGAGATGAATACACACATCAGAAAAAATATATCTCGGCCAGGCACGGTGGCTCAAGCCTGTAATCCCAGCACTTTGGGAGGCCGAGATGGGC